>NW_023601754.1:29546720-29604268 GCF_014898055.3 Talpa occidentalis
CTCATACAAAAAGGGGCCAGGTCAGATTCCAGACACCCAGACAACACAACCTGCTGGCTGGAGACCCCAACATGACGGGTAGCCTTACAGGGAGCTTGGAGTCAGAGTCTGCATGGGCAGGCACGTAGATGTTAAGGTACAGGCAGTCTTCTGACACTTCCAGTTTGGGGTAAAGCACCTTGAGTATGTTTTCATCTGTGATCAGCCAGTCTGCGTTCTGGAAGCACCTTGGAAAAGGGAAGGAGAGACCCCCAGAGGTGCTGTCAGCCAACTTGCTTAGGAGTCAGTTCTTGACTCCTAAGTCAGCCAGTTCTCTAAGTCAGCCAGAGGGGAGGCCTGGACTTTCCCTGTGCCTGAGCCGAAGAGGTTTATGGGAGCTATTGGATCGGTACAAAGTCTAATCATGCCTCATCCTCCCATGAAGGTACAAACTACCCAAAAAGGGAAGGAAAAGCACACTGTGCAGAATAATTATACCATTAACTCCAGGCACTCTCACCTATGTCTACACCCACCACTGTAATCCAGACACATGCATCAAGACTCAAACTGGCTCAACAATTCCCCAAACTAGAGGGCTATACACTGACTAGCATATCAAGGGCTTTCCTCAGGAAGCTCCCTTTTTGATCTCCAGAGAAATGCAATGACATTCACAGGAACCAACTGACAAAGGAGGGCAGGAAGGCTCCTGTGTCCAGGGTTTTGCTCAAGCCAGTCCCTCTGCCAAGACTATTATCACATATCTAGTTCCTCATGTTCTCCCCTTTCAGTACAATTCTCCCCTTTCAGGATCCTCCAAGAAACCTTCTGATATTTTTTTCATTTAGATCATCTTTGTAAACATCTATATATTTTATGTTATTTCCTAGAATGTCTCCTAGGCTTACTCACCAGTGTCCTCAACTTATTGAGCAGCCAAAAGCCTGTATGCCATAGCCCCTAGCACCAACCCTGATACAAGGTTAAATCAGAAATCAAGGCTCCACAATACAGCTATCCTTAACTTCCCTTGAAGGTGAGGCGAGGTGGTTCTCTGTGTGTCCTGGTGCCCTTCTCCAATAATGGCTACACTTGTCATTCAGTCTATGTATTTTGTTGTCATTATTGTTTATGTCACCACCACAAATACCAGCCTACAGGTTCTTTGAGGGCAGCTGTGCCTAAACCATTCTGGTTTCCCCCAGGGCCTAATAAAGAGCTAATGGTTGAGCTGGTTCCCATGGATATTCGTTGAATGAAGAAATGAATGAATGAATGAACAGCTGAGTTTCAGCTAAGTGTCCTTGGCCCCAAGGCTACATAGTTTTTCTGTGACTTAGGGAGCTTCTTGGCACTAGAACATTCATTCTACCTGGGACTCCAACATCAAGAGCCAAAGGTGGCCAACCTGACTGAGGCTTCACAGAATTTGAGTCAGAAGATTCTTGGGAGGGCCTCCCTGGTGGTGCAGGCACTTGAGTGCCACGCTGTGGAGCTTTCTGCAGCCTCTGCAGTGCGAGTTTGATTCCCGGCTGGCCAGCGAGAATCCCACATGGCAAAGCAGACCTCACCTGTCTCACCCACTGCTCCCCTCAGCGGTGTATTTCGTCATTCTGCCTGTTCAGTTCCCCGCTTTGGCTCTGGTGAATCCTCTCACCCTCCCGCGCATCTGGCCTGTACCCCAGTTCTTGTATAAAAATAAATAAATCTTAAAAAAAAAAGATTCTTGGGATTTCCAAGTCCCACCTCCGATCTAATACTCAAGGACCCTCCACATTTCACCTGGAACTATTACTAGTTGGCCACTGGAACATGAAAATTCATAGTAAGTGGGCTCTGCTTAACTCCCTGCCTCCCATGTCACAGAAACACACTCATGTACTCATTCCACAAGCACTGGTAGATTTCCCACTATGGGCCAGACCCCACACTGGGCACAGTGTTGAGTGCTAGAGATAAAAGGCCACTAAGGGGGTTCTTAGCTCTAAAACCCTTCTTCCCCAGCATGACCATAGAGGCTAGACCAGGGTGAGAGGGTTAGAAGTCACACAGAAACACCTCTGCAATCCCTTCCAACCAAAAGACTCAATAAGGCTATTGCAGTGGTTCCCAAACCTGATTGGTCCTCAGAATCCCTAGAGAGTTGTCAGATAATAGAATTTCCTGGGCCCAGCACAGGAATCTGTATCAGAAATGAAGCTTTCTAGCACTTCTGTAGTCCTCTCCTCCCCCTCCCCAATGCCCACCCAGCGTCTCCTTTCCCATTGGGCTGCAAGACCGTTATCCCCCTCAATGCTCTGCCCCTGCGCCCAGGTTGTAGACCACTCATGGGACTGAGCTCGGGCTTACAATTTAGGGTAGGAAGTGGCTTTTCGGGAGCCCTTCCAGGGTAACGCAGGCTTCGGTTTCTTCAAATCGCAAGGATCCTAGAGGGGGTGCTGCATAGGGGATCCCAAGGAACACGTTCACAGGCATGATGCTTCCTAGCACAGTGACTTGCTTCCCCTGGACCCATCCCAGTCTGGTGTTCCTCCATGGGGCATCAGCAGCCAGCCCTGTGGGAACAAACAGGGAAGAAGGGGTGGAATCAGGAGCTGGTTGGCAGGTGGCAGGCAACAAGCCAAACTTGGAGCTCCCTCTAGCGGACGATTGTTCTTGACTTAGACAACGAATGGGAAATATCAGGATTCCTTTTCAATGAAGCATGTCTATAGCTTCCTTCAAGTTTGTCTTAGAAGTCACTTGTGCGAGAGCACCCATTGAGTTCCTCCTAAGAGCAAGGAATAAGCCACACAATTCCCCTTAATTTGTTAATTTGGGAAACCATCTCCCTCTACAGCACTGAAGCTTTCCTTTACCATGAAACGGATATATACCAGAGTCTAAGACCCTACGATCTATAAAATCTTCTGGCCCAGAGTTTTCAAAAATTTTGGCATTTTCGTAACTCTCAGTTCAATTGTTGCCATGGCTGTGCATCTCCTGTATGGAAACTACTGACAAACTTTTTTCTTAAAATTAAATTTAAATAAGCTTTTAAAATTTTACTTAGGGCCTTCCCTGGTGGTGCAGCGGTTGAGTGCTGGGCTGCGAAGCTGCCCGCAGCCTCTGCAGCACCAGTTTGATCCCCGGCCGCCAGCGAGGGTCCCACATGGCGCGCAGACCTCTCCTGCCGTGCCTGCAGCTCCCCTCAGCAGTGTATTTTGTCAGTCTGGCTGTTCTGTTCCCTGCTCTGGCTCTGGTGAATTCTCTCACCCTCCTGTGCTTCTGACTGTACCCAGTGCTTGTAAAAATAAATAAATAAATCTTTAAAAAATAATAAAAACATAAAATTTTATCTAGAGGAATCCTAAGCAATTACATCTATGGAATGGTAGTTTTAATGAGTCAGGTGTATGCTTTTGAAAACACATGAAAATAATTTTATACATCAATGAATATTAAAAAGAAAAAAATCCTCTGATTCAGATACAACTTGTAATTACCTCATCCACCCCCAGCGGTATGAGGATGGCACTTTGGAAAACTGAGTGCAAGTGTTTCTGTCCACATAGAATACGGGGCCTTAACTGTCCAGCTATTTGCTTAGCAGGACCCAGTTGTCTTAATGTCCTGCCTGGCGGCTGCCACTACAGTACAAATTCTGTTTCATGCACCCAGGACAGTGCTCTCCAAGCCCTCTCCAAGCAGGATGTGAGCAACCAAGGGCAGGACCAGGGTCTTTTGAGTTCTACCTGTACCCAAGAAGGAGACTCTAACTACCAGCAATAAAGACCAGGTGCCTGAGGTTACCATACAATCTTCCGCGGGACCCCAGAGACCATGACTGTAAAAAAAAAAAATCCTCCAAGGTAGGGAAATCTCCCAATCCCACTCCTGAGAGCCCTCTGTTTCACACCAAATATCTCACCCTTGGTGGCAGCTGCAAAGACTAAAACAGCCCAGATCAGGATCTGGACTGGATGCACCTTCATTTTGATCATCCGGCTGGCTCCCCTGAACTCCCAGGACATCACAGCCACTGCTGGCCTCAGAGAACTGTGGTCAGTAAAAAGAGCCAGCTCCCTCTTAGAAGACAAATGTTGAGCAGGCTGCCACAGGATGCAGGATTGGTGAAGAATAGCATCAGACAAAGATTTTCAAACAAATTGCCAAACAAGACTTTCCTGTTCTGATTTACATAAGAAGAAGCTGATGATTAACCACTGACTTGGGAAAAGATAACTTGGTAGGGTTGGACTCATAGGACAGCAGAGTGGAAAGGACATTTGGTATTAAATAAGTCAGAGACCTCAAACTCAAATGCCTACAGAGGTCAGGGAGGCAGCAAATAAGCAGTGAATAAAGTTGACCAGGAGACACAATGGGGGATGTGGGGACTGTGAAAAAAGCTAGACAGCAGATGCTCTCTATAAAGGGGCAGTGACTTCTCAATTCCAGTGAACATTTGCTTTCTGATTACAGAAGTAGGCCAAACCTCTTAATTTGTATATGACTTGCCTTTAAAATATCACAGGGGCCTCCCTGGTGGTGCAGGTGGTTGAGCGCAGTGCTGTGAAGCTGTCCGCAGCCTCTGCAGTGCTGGTTCAATCCCTGCCGGCCTCGGAGGAACCCACATGGCGAGCAGATCTCTCCTGTCTCACCCACTGCTCCCCTCAGCAGTGTATTTCGTCAGTCTGCCTGTTCTGTTCCCCGCTCTGTCTCTGGTGAATCCTCTCACCCTCCCGTGCATCTGGCCTGTACCCCTGCTCTTGTATAAATAAAAAATAAATCTAAAAATTTTTTTTTTAAAATTTAATTTAAAAAAATATCACAGTGGAAGCCCAACATAATTTCTGCAGGCTGTGTACTGAGTTATGTTGTAGATGAAGTCTCTGCAATTCTGATCTAGACCCAGAACCCCCAGTGTAAATATGAAGAAACAAGCCCAGGGAGGTAAAGTTAAGCAGCAATAAACAATAAGCAGCATCTGGGTTGTCACTGCAGTTCTCCTTCTATCAGGAGGCCATGCTCTGAGTGACAGTTAGTGGATCATGGAGGAGCAGGGATGGGACCCAGAACATCACCATCTTGCCCCAACAGGCTCCAGGCCTCACTGAGGATAAAGGAGCAAAAATGGGGCTAACCAAAGGTTTGGTACTGGCCTGGTAGAGTGAGATTTATCTGGGGCTTTTGTTGAAAATGCATCCTTTTGCCCCACCCCTTGGAGAAACAATGCTTCTTGATTTAAGAAGCATCAGGCTAAGGCACAGGAGAATTCCCAGGGTAGTCACCTCCTGAGACAGACAAGGGGTCCAATAAGATCGTACATGTGTTCAGTTTTAAGCTCGTGCTAGCTGCAGACCTCCGCACAAGCAGGAAAGGTTCTCTTCAGTGTTGAAGCAACAGGCTGCCTAATGTGCTTTACTGTAAATCTTTGTCGATTTGAAGTCCACTAGTAAATATCTTACTCCCTAATTCCAACTCCAGTTCTGATTTTCTGCTGACAGTGCCAGGAATTATGGAAAGGTTTCAGTAGAGTCCTATGCGAGGCTTTGATTATTAATTCAGCAGAAATCACATAAAATTCAAATTAACCTCAAATTGCCCCTGAAATCCAGGGAACAACTGTAGACAGCAATCTTTTGTGTGATGATGGTTGAGAACGATGGGCGGGGGTAAGGAAGAAGGGACTGTCTATATGAGACATCTGGATGTTCTAACAGTTCACCCTGGAGGTGATCAACTGAAATACTCTGCTGAAGAGAGCACAGGGCAAGACAGGAGAGGTCTGCTGCGCCACATGTGGGCTACCTTCCTGGCCGGGGATTGAACTCATGTCACAGTGGCTGACGATAGCTTGATAGCCCTGAGACTTTAACCCCTGCAACACCAGGGAGGCCCCTACACTTTCCTTTCTAACACCACTCATACACTCTAAAAGGCTGCATGCTCTGACCCATGGCCTTGGGAAACTTTTTCCAGACACCTGGGTTTTACCTTGATTATTCCTCTAAGTCAAGAACGCTCTTGAACAAATTCTTTCTTTCCTCCAGGCCTCATTCTTCCTATTTTACACAACACTGCAGACTTGTAGGTTTCTACATTCTAGAGATACAAGTATGAATGAAGTTTCAGGCCCTCCCCTCCCTCACTGTGATGCAGGAGAACCCAGAGTAGGGTGCAGAGGTAGAGAGGTTCCCAAGAAGAGGAGATTTCTGGCAGGGAGGTGAGAGATGTCAACGCAAAATGGCATCCCCCAGGTCCTACCAACCAGGGTCTTCAATGTCCATTTTATTTACAAAATGAGGCTCCTTAGACTATCTTCTCCCTTCTGGCCCACCTAAAAGGCCCATAATTCTATCCCTGTAGCCAAGGGAATAATACCAACTTTCTCTACCTCTACTTGTTCAATAGTTTTTAAAGTGCTTTCACATGTACTATCTTACTGTCACATCCCCCCACATACATCTTGGATGTCTTTCTTCTCCAGTTTATCTTTTAAAGCCCAATTCAACTACCACCTCTTCCAAAAAGCTTTCCTAGATTCTCTTTAACTCCTCGGTGCTTGCCTTCCCAGCCTCTCTTGCTTCCTACTTGGTTGTGGACATAACTATCTTCCTCCTTGAGAAGGTCTTTTCCACTTATGTATCCACCCAGCTCCTTCTATGTATCTTGGTATTCCCCAAAATTCAGTCCTTAACACTCTAGTGTCACAATTTGTATTATTTCCACTGTTAACTTGGCTATCAATTGACTTAGTAACTTTTCCTTTAAAAATTGTTCATTATCAAAGAAATCTTTATATATCTGGGGACACTGCTTTGAAACTATGGGGATAGTCTTTTGAAAAGAATAAAGCAGTATGTTTTACATTTCAGCACTATAAAGCATTTCTCCTACTCCTGGCAACCATTATGGTAAAGAAGTAGAGTTTGGTTTAGAGAACCCCAAAGTAGAGAGGACAAAGTGGAGAATCTGCCCCTTGACAAGAAAAGAGAAGGGAAGCCAGGTTGGCAAAGTAGGGAGTGATGCAAGATGCCCTGAGTCCCCCTCTTAGGTGGAAGTCCCAGGGTAGGGGATTTGTTAGACATGCGAGGCTCAAGGCAGTCTTGAGTCCCCAGAACATGCTGCTTCCAGGGCACCTGCAGCTGTGAGCCAGGCCGTGGCAACCACAGCAGAGTCAAAGAAGTTGGGCAAAGATAGATTTTAGGTGATGCTCCTACTTCCTGGGATTGATTGTTCCTTGGAAGGACATGTGACCTTTAAGGGAACTTGTCAGTGATTGAGAACCTGGCTGGGAGCTAGATGGGGAGCGAGGACAGAGAACCCACAGAGGTGCCTCCTGGGCTTGTGAATAAAGTGGAACCACAGCCGGATCTGGGTACTGAGTGCCAGGGGAGCAATGTGGATTTGGACTAAAACATAAGCACAGACCACAAGGAGGAATTCATCCTCCTCCCAGGAACCTATGCAGAGAGAAGTTGCTGTGGAGAGCAGGACCATGTGAGAACCTTTGCAAGTGGGTCCCAGCTCCCTCTGCTCTTCCATGGCTATGGTCACCTAAGCTTCTCACAACTCTTGGACTAGATGCCAACTTGGAAAGCAGGTCTGGGAATGTATCCTTGCTTATGCAGGAGAGATCAAAGTTTACTTCTCTATTCATAAGGGGAGGCTGAAGGGATATTGAAAGCATCACAGCAATGGCTGGCAGTTCCAGATGCATGCTCATTGGTGGCAATGATTGAGTACTGTTTCTTAATCAGGATCTAGTCACACACCAGGAGATGCTTTCCAAAGGGCATGCAGTTCTCTAGTGCTGGGGGCATGGCCTCACTCTGGAATTCTAAGGACCCATATCATGATTGTCCCACTGGGGCTTAGGCACTGCACTTGCCTAAGCCTAATCTGTGGGGCACTATCAGATACATGATATATAATACAAGTATAATATAATATAATATAATATAATATAATATAATATAATATAATATAATATAATATAATATAATCTCAATATATGATATATAATAGAAAACTCAGAACCTTACAGGTGAAAAAGAAAAATGGGCAGAAAAAATAGTTGAAGAAGTAGTGTCCTAAAACACTGCATCACAAGAGCCTCTGATGCCATAGAGAATGAATCTAAGTAACACTGTCCCACCATCCTTCAAAGGTGGTTCTCACTGTTTACCTGTTAGATTAGGCAAGTTTTTTAAAGATTTATATTATTTATTTAGGCATATAAGAGCTGGGGTGCAGAACAGAGGTGCACGGTGAAGGGGGGCTGTTGAGAGGATTCACCAGAGACAGAACTGGGAACAGAACAGGCAGACTGACTAAATACACTGCTGAGGGGAGCAGAGGGCGAGACAGGAGAGGTCTGCTGCCATGTGGGTCAGTTCCCTGGCCCAGGATTGAACTTGGGCTGCAGTGGCTGCGGATAGCTTCATAGTGCTGAGACTTAAGCCCTTACACCACCAGGGAGGCCCTGGGCAATGTTTGAAGACATTTTTGATTGTCAGAACTCAGGAAGCAGTACTGGAATCTAGTGAGTAGAGGTCACGGACAAGGCAAGAGGTCAACCTACAGGACAGCCCCCCACATTTATCCCCCTTTCCAAAGGTCATATAGCACTGAGGTTGAGAAACCCTGGAGCACACCATATAATATCTCCAATATTTGACCAACAACATGTTTTCACTGATTCATATTTCACTGACTCGTTTTCAGGGTAAGAGAGGGTCCCAAAGTATTCTTAAAAATTGCAAGCAAGGGCCTCCCCGGTGGCGCAGCGGTTGAGCGCTGGGTTGCAAAGCTGCCCGCGGCCTCTGTGGCGCCGGTTCGATCCCCGGCTGCTCCCCGGCCACCAGAGGAGGGTCCCACATGGCGCGCAGACCTCTCCTGCCGCCCGCTGCTCCCCTCAGCAGTGTACTTCGGTCCTTCTGCCTGCTCTGCTCCCCGCTCTGGCTCTGGTGAATTCTCTCACCCTCCCGTGCTTCTGACTGTACCCAGTGCTTGTACAAACAAAACAAACAAATAAATAAGTAAATAAAACATGCCTCTAAAAAAAAATAAATAAAACTTTAAAAAAAAAAAAAATTGCAAGCAAGAATGTGACACAGAGAGGATAAGGGGATTTCCCAAGGTCACACAGCAAATTGGTGTGACTCCAGATTTGAACATGGGCCCCTTGCACCCCTTTTAGCCCTGCCTCTCCATGCAGAAGCCTGCCCTCCATGGCAGGCTCATTTCTCTAACCACAGGAAATGGCTTCTTACTGTTTGCTGCCCCTATGCCCAGCCCTGGGGAAAAGTTCTGGAGAGAGCGGCTTCCCACCAAAAACTTGGAATGACGTTTATCCAGAACTCAAAAGAAAATGTTTGCTTAGGAAGAAAGGAAAGGGGAACAAAAGAACCTCACCCCCAAACATCCATGCAAAGTGAGGCCAGCTGCAGGGAATTAAGAGAATTAATACCCACTGATGCTGATAGAGAGAAAAGGCGCCTGAGAAGCGCATGGGGAATGACAAGGCTTTCCTCTCCAGGAAGAATGGCTTTGCCTCAGAGGGACAAGCAGCCCTTCACTTTGAAAGAATGAGCCCAGGGCCACCTATAATAATGCCCACACTGGGGTCTGCAGGAGCCCAGGGGAACTTGTCCTCCAGGAAGTGAATGTGAATGTGATGGTACAGTCGAGCTGAGGGGAGCTACAAGGGGCTCTGCTCATTGGAGCTGGAAGAACTTTGGAGATGTGCTGGGGCAAAGAAGCCAGAGGAAGGAAGCAGACTGGGAGAAAGGAGCAAGAATGGGGTTGGCTCCTTCTACAGCCAACAGCTAGGGAGCTGTGAGGAAGTTTATGTGCCAGTTTGAATGTAACCTGCACATGCTCTCACGCTCATTTTAATACTTGAACACTTAAACCCCACCCGCCCAGTGTCTCACCTGACTTTTTTTTTTAAGATTGATTTATTTATGCATACAAGAACTGGGGTGTAGGCCAGGGGTGCAGGGGGTGAGAGGATTCACCAGACAGAGTGGGGAGTAGAACATGTGGATCTACTGAAACACAGTGCTGAGGGGAGCAGCAGGCGAGACAGGAGAGGTCTGCTGCGCCATATGGGTCACCTCCTTGGCCAGGGATCGAACTTGTGCTGCAGTGGCTATGGACTGCTTCATAGTGCTGATGCTTAACCCCTTGCGCCACCAGGGAGGCCCTCACCTGACTTTTGTTCAAACACTTTTCTATTGAATGCCTGTGGCTAAGTGCCCACCTGGTCTTATATCCTCCTTGGGTGATGGGGAAACTGAGGCACAAAGGAGGGGATGGGGTTGTCTGAGTTGGGGAAAAGCTGCTAATCTCTCTTATACTTTAGTTAGGATGGTTTCCCAGACAAGGAAGGAAAGAAAACCAGCAAGCAAATAACTTATGGGCATCCTATTCAGATACTCAAAGGTTTTTTTTTTTTTTTTTTAAATCGTCACTAGAAAGTCAAAACCCGGGGAGAGGAAGGACTAGAGTCAAAAAAAGGGGGGGGAGGGCCTAATCGTGTCTCCAGGTAGGGGCATGATTTGAGGGTGTTGGGCAAGCACAAACTTAATATAGTCGCTCAGATTTAAGGAAGGTTATTTTCTCTATAATGAAGAAACAGGCATGGACTGAACCTCTATTGTTTACAAGGCAGACACCACTCTTCCTGGTCTGTTTGGAATCAGCATTCACTTATTCAGCATTTATTTACTGATTTCTAATATTCTGTACAAGATGCTGAGGATGCTGTGAAATCAGGGAGACAGAGAAGCAAACATATCGTAACCACAGAGTGACAAGCAGCTCCCAGAGTGGGTCCAGGGCTGAGACCAGTACCTCACAGGCCTTAGCAGGAAGAAGGTGTGTGTGTGTGAGTCCAACACCCCAGGCAGAGGAAAGAGCATATGCTAAGGCCTGGCAGTGACAGAGACAGAGATTTGTTCATTAGGTAGATTGCTGGCAGTTCCTAAGGTTGGAGCAGAAAAGTCCACAGCAGTAAGCTAGTGACCTGATCATGAAGAAGGATTCCTTCACCTGGAACAGGGTACTGGATTTAGCAAATAAAAGCACAGGATATTAAAATGGGAAATCCACCTCAGCCAGGTAATCAAGGTCAACCTCATATGGGAAGTACTACCCTTGACACAATGGAATGAAAATGGCACTTAACCTCTTCTGGCTGCCTCCCCAAAACATGTCACTCTAGTCTCATGAGAAAAGTACTAGGCAGACCCAAAACACCTGACTGGTGCTCCTTGAAACTGTCCAAGTCATCAAAAACACTGAATGTCTGACAAACTGTCCCAGCCAGGAAGACAAGACTACGAAACGTGCTGTGGTCTCCTGAATGGGATCCTAAAACAGAAAAGGGCATTAGGTAAAAACTAAAGGAATCTAATAAAGTCTGGGCTTTAGTTAATGATACTATGTCAACATTCATTCACTAATTGTGACAAATTAGTGCCAATGTAAGACATTCATGTGTGTAACTGCCAAATCTTTGTAATTTTCTGTAATCTACAATGATGCTAAAAAGAAAAGTTTATTTAAAATTACAGGATTTCCTGTTAAATCTCAATTCAGATAAACAACTAATTTTTTGTTGCTGTTTTTGAGCATTTGGAGCATAAATACACTACAAAATTATTTGGTATTTATCTGAAATTCAAATTTCACTGGACATCCTGAAAATTTCTGCAAGGAAAGGCGTTCATCCTGAGCTGAGTGGAGGGAGAGTGAAGAGTTGCTGAAAGGCCAAAGCAGGTGAGAGTGTGAGGCAAAATGTTTGTAGCAGGAACTTCACAAGGTGACCCAGGTGCCTTGGTGGGAGCCAGGATTTGAACACAGGCCTGTCTCCCCCCATGTCTACCTATTACTCTCTGACGTCTCATGGAATTTCTTCTAGACACATCCATAAAAATTCACTCTTGTGGAAAAGAACAAAGGAGGATAAAGAGCAGACGCTGTGCCTAGAGGACTCTAGCAAAAGCTGGCAAGTACTTCTGAGCACCAAAACTCGGGATCTCCCCCAAACACATGGCCACATTTCCTGGTAGGCACCAAATCCTCACTGATGTCTCCATCCCTGCCATTCCTCTACCCTTCACCATCACAGTCCAACCAGACACACCCAGAGCCACGAACTGAGAAGTTGGGGGGGACTCTGGAGCCATTCACCCAATGCTCCCCTGGGAGCAGGATTCCCATCCACACTGTCCCCACAGATGTCACCTCTTAACTGTTGGCTCCAGCTTATGACAGTGGTTCCCACTTTCAATTCCCACTTCCAATCTGCTTAGGTGTCAGAAAGCAGTTTATCAAGCTAATTAGAGCTCTGTGTTAAGTAAGAGTTAATGGTCTCTGAGCAAGGACCCAAAAGGCTCTTCTGTGTGTAAAGAGAAACTCTGTAATGTGTATTCCAGCTGCTCAGGGATCTTTCTGTCTTACCTCCTCCCTATCTTGTTCCAAATAGACGCTGCTGCCACCATCTACCTGGGTTCCACAGAGATGAGGCTGAGGACCTGCATTTAGACGATGCAGCCTAGGGGATGCTCTAGTTTATTTTAGCAGCACATGGGAGAAGGCAGAGGGGCAACAGGAGGGTGCAAGGTCTCCTGCAGGAAATCACTGACGCCAGCCAGCTGCTCCAGGCCCCTGTTGGGCTGTTTCTCCTCCTCTCCTATCTCTCTGGGGACAGCCATCCCGCTGTGGCTTGCCAGCTTTGGAAGACAAAGCGGGCAAAGCTCTCAGCCTGCTGTGTGCCTACTTCTAACTCCTCACCCTCAAAACCTCGACAAACAGGGCACTGCCAGGGTTGGGGGTCGGAGGAAGTGTCCAGCAATCCTCTTTTCTCTAGAAATGGGATTGAAAACGGGGTAATCATCTAAATGGGCAGTCCTGATGAGTCGATAAACATAACTCCCATTTTTATTATGGTGATGAGGCGTCTGCCTGAGCGAGCATAATCCCTCTTCTGTGCTCATGCTCGGTGAGATTGCTGGGCAGCCAGCCGCCACCCCACCCTCCACCAGGGCTGCATTAGTCTGATGGGAAAAGGCACTGAGCTCTAGACAGACAGCATTTCATAATGGCATTTAAAAGCACGGATCCCAGGGTCACGCCGGCATCTAGGGCTCTGCTGACCAAGCTCCCTGTCTCCAGGACACTGCCCTCCTGATCCCCAAACACTTATGGGACATAGATGGTCCAAATGCAGGGCTCCCTAAATTTGGTGAAATGGTGTTGGGAAAGACTCCATTTAAAAATGACATGAGGAAACATGATATGATGAACAAACCTCTGGGGTGTAGCCTTAGAGGCCTCATTTTCCTCAAATGCACTATGTGGTTGCTCGGTTTTCCCATCTGTGGTGTGTGATTGCAAAGGTCCTTTCTCAATCTCCCATGCAAAAGACCCAGAGGTTCAGGATTCTCCCACCCAACCAGAAATTCCACCCTTACAGACTAAGTCCTTGGTGTTTTAGAGGCTGGTTCATCTTTTACAACTCCTTATTGAAATTGTAATCTTCCACTTTATTAATGCACCCTTATGGGAAGAGGGTGATTCAGTTGTAGCTGTAATCAAGGTGGTGAGGGAATAGGACAGTCAGGGGAGGTGTGTTCCTAGGTACAAGAAAGATGCATAAGGTTCAGGAACCGAGTCAGAAAAACACCCAGAACACATCCTCTGGGCCTCACCATGTGGGCAGCATTCACACTGAAGATGGATGAGGTCCAGCCAGATGGATTGCAGATTAGGGCCGCCGGCTCTGCTGATGGCACTCAGGGACCTTCAGACAAATCACGACACTGTGCTCCTGGGTGAAGGCTTCATCTGTCCCCAGTCACTCATTTACTCAAACACTGATCTACCAGGAGACCGGGATTTGGATACAGGAGTTGGGCCCTTGCTGCAGAGCCAGCATTTACCTAGGACATTGCAAATCATTCTAGAAATCTGGCCTCTTTCAAATTCTACATGATTTATTTAAAGTCAACAACAAACAAGCCATTCCATGAAGGAGTGAGCCCTTTCCAAAGAGAAGAGGACTATGTCAGTGCAATCTCTGCACTGGAACTAGGCAGCAGTCCTTCTGCCCACCTGTGACTATGCAGGTGCTTCTTTCACCAACTCTCTGTCCCTCCGCAGGGCAGCAGCCTTCTTGCCTGCCCGTGACCTGTACCATGCCAAGGCTTCCCTTCACTGACCTCCCTCAGCAGAGGCCACTCTCCTCAAGGCCACCAGCCTGCGACCTTGCGGGCCTCTCTCAGCTCTTCCTTTTGGGGCAGCTCTTGCTACCCACTTGTGTCTATGCAAGTGTCCTTTATTCTTCTGTCCCCTTTCCCTAACAAAACTGCTCTTTAAATATAACTATTGTCTCTGTCTCATGGAGAAACTCACCTGGGAAACTCATTGTGTGTCGCTGAAAGGGGAGCTCTGGTGAAATCTTTCCCAGAGTGAACCCAAAGACCCCGCACTCCAAACCCATCAACTCCAAAAACGACATCATCATGGCACTGAACGAGGTATGCCTCCATGTCAGCCAGCAAAATAAGACCAGTGCCTGTCTGGAGCACTTTGTGTGCAGGATTTGCCACCTTGCACACTTCCAAGGGGGTTTGATAAGGAAATGAGTTCTGAGAACTCCTGGGTGGACTGGATTAGTCTGGAGGATAGGGAAGGTTTCCTTGAAGAAATATTTGAGCTGACAGCTGTACAACAGAAAGGATGAAGTAGGCAAATGGGGCAGGAGTGGCAGCAGCAACTCAAGAGAGGATTCCATGCAAAGGATGCTCCTCCTTGACCTGGGGTCTGCAAAGGCAGAAAGAAGGTGGCCAGTGCCACTGAGGACAGAAGTAGGGGTACTAGTCTGGGATGAAGTTGGGGAAGTTGCCAGAGCAGATGACAGTGGGGAGGGGGTCTTAAGATCTTGCTGAGGATTCAGGTCTTTATCCTAAGAGAAATGAGATGGCAAGAGGTTTTAAGCAGGGGAGAAGGGTAGTTTGGGGAGTGAAGGACATGATCACATTTGCATTTTGAAATGCTCACTGCAGCAGCTGCTGTGAAGAGAAGGAGCTATGGGTTCAGAATACATTGGGGGCCCAGGGTAGAGATTTGGATGTAAAATTGGACTGGGGAGCTCAGAGTAGAGAGTCAAACAAATGGATTTACCAACTAGTTCACCAAACCAGATGGATGGGTGGTGCCATCTGGAAAGATGATCAGATTTGAGTGAAAAGATCCTGAGATCAGCTCGGAACATAATGGATTTAGGGAGACTTTGAGGCCTCCAAGTGGAAAGGTCAATGATAGATGGGCCTGGGGTGGGGATGGCTATTTCAAGAGCCATCTGCATACCACATGGATGAGATTGCTTTACATCATTTACGGTCACCTCCTCTCTCCAGTTGAGCCTGTCCCCATGCAGGGAGGGCAGATCTCTGCTGCCTCGGGCAACCCCTTAAGCCTCAGTACCTGCTCCCGATGCTACAGGGCCTCTTGTATCATTGTGTGGCCAGTCTCTTCATATCTTCTCCACTAACAATCCAGGAACACCTTGGGGACAGAGACGCATGGCTGTCCTTCAGCACATGGAGCAGACCTCGCTCTTAAGTGAGCAGTAAGATACAGGCCCACTTTGTGGCCCAACTCAAAGCCCTGTGCTGTGTTGCTCTGGAAGTGGGAGAGCATGTAGGCCCAGATCCAAGAACCTCATCTAAAAACCAGTGTTTTCAGAGGGGAAATGGTCTCCCATTCCGTATCTCTGTTTCCGAGAAACCAAGATGGGTACTGAAGAATCATAAACAGAGCATGGCATTCATAGCTTCTTGCTACTACTAGAGAAGCAATAAGCAGATATTTATTAGGGGTGTACATATGTATTAAAGGCTACTTATGTGCAAAGCACAAGTAGAGAAAATAAGTAAGCTCTGTCTTCAGTTGCTTCTAATGCAACCTTTTACTCAGAACTCAGTGCTCTGATCATAATTCAAAATCAAGTTATACATTATTCCATGTGAGGTATTTACAAGAAAAACAAAGCTCTAGCCTTCAAGGAATTTATAATCTCAAGAAAATACAACAAACATAGATGAAAAATTAATTTTATTAATACACACACAGCCACCCTACCCTCTCAGTGGGAAAAGGGATTCTTCTTCCAGACACGGCCCTCAATGGGTCATGTGACTTGGCTGGATTTCAGCCCTATCTCCCTGCACGGGGCAGGCACCTTTGTACAACCTGCGCAGATCGCAGGGAGGCCCAATACAGGGTGGGCAAGTCAGGGACTAGGCCAAAGTAACAGGGAAGGAAAGACAAAACTACTAAAGGAATGGCAGAGGCATGTCCATGGACAAATCAGGTTTGATCAAGGTGAAAGGTGCACCTGGTGGCAAAAGGAAATGAGATTGGGGATTTGGGGAGTGTTATAGAAGGCCCAAATGCCAGGCTAAGGAGCATTTGTTTACTTGACCTGTAAGAGCTGAACCTTGTCCAGGGACTTCATTCTCTGCAGTGGTTAATTTTAGGTGTCAATTTCTGTGGGTCACAGAGGTGCTCAGATTAAACACTCATTATTCCTGGGTGTGTGTCCATGAGGATTTTTCCAGCAGAGATTAACATTTGAATCAGTGAGCTCAGTAAAGTAGATTGACTTCCCCAATGAAGGTGGGTGGGCTTTGAGCACCTGAATAGAACAAAGGGTTGAGGAAGGAGGAATTTGTCCCTTTATCTGCTTCACAGTTTAAGCTAGTCCATGTTATCTCATCTTCTGCTCTCAGACTGGGGTTTACCTCACCAGGACCCCTAGTTCGCAGGCCTTCAGACTTAGAGTGAATTATAACACTTGTTATCTTAGGTCTCCAGTTTACAGAGAGCAGACCATGGGACCAACTACTCACAATAAATCTTAGACAAACAGGTATTTCGATAGATGGGTGGGTAAATAGATAGACAGATAGAGAGATAGAAACAGCTAAAGATTTCTCTATGTAGACAGATATCCTATTAGTTCTGTTTCTCTGGAGAATCCTATTACTGTCTCCTTTCCCCAAAGCAATGCCTTCCCTGCATGGTTGGCTAGAAGCACCAATGCTCACCAAAGTGCCCACTTAAACTTGAAAGTTCACTGAACAATTTAACAACTAAATAATATCTTTGTGCTGACTTGAAACCTCAAATAATAAGTTCCAACCCCTTGCATTTGTAACTGACCTGAAACTTTTATTTTATGCCTAACATATTTGTTTTCATAATAGTCTTGTTATAGGACAGGGAGAGGGGCAGCCCAAACCCCTCAAACCTGCCTATTCTAAATGGGTTCTGCCATCCGCCGCATCAACACAAAAACATATGAGACTTTAATGGGAAGGAACTTTAATACAACTAGGAAAACAATACAGGAAAGGCAAAGATTCTAGTTTCTAAATGAAGCACCCAAAGTTACCCGTCCCCTCTTGTGTAAAACTCCATCCATATGGGATCGGCCCAGAACAAGGCCCCAAAGCCTGCTACAAGTCTAAAGCATCTTCCAGTGGGGACCCACAGAAAAGGGTCAGAAACAACCAGACAAGCCCGGAAGGAAAAGAGCAAAATCAACATCAAGATAAAAGCTGCCATGGTCACCTCCCCATGGGTCTCACCCACATCTGTGTCACTCAGTCCATGACCAAAAGACAAGCACAGTTTCTTCACGTGTCTCTAGGTTCCATGCGCCTCCTCCAGGTCTCCTGGCTCCATCCTGCTTCCTTCCTCAGTCTCTTCTGCCACTTCTCCTCTTCCTGCTCAGCTCCACCCTCCCTTGGGTGGGGCAGGGAACCTCCCCCTTTCCTGGGGACCACCCTGTTACAGTCTCACTGAATTAAAAGGATGAGAAAACAGAGAAGTAAAGGATTTTGGCAAAGGTCAAAAAGAAAATGTACCGTGGCAAAGCTGGGACTGAAACCCAGGTCTCTTGGAATCCAGTGCTCAAGGGCGCTGAGACTCCCTGCACTTGCTGCACTGGCAGCATCTCCCTCCTCCACCAGCCACCACACTGACCACTTATGTCTGCCAGCCCTGGGTCCTTTCCAAGAAAAGACAAAGCTTCCAAACAAGCAGTAATAACATTGATCATTCCAAGCTGAGACAAGGGCTTCTGGATCATTTCCTTAAAATACTTGCTCAGCAGCACCCTTGCCCTCACCCCCAGCACCCCTCCATGCAAGAAAGAAATGCATGGTACTTCATTAACACGAAGGGGAAAATAATTCCCTGTGGATTTTTGCAGTCTCATTTTCCTAGCTTGTCAAATGCCAGCAGCAAGCCAGTCTGGCTGCATTGTTAGCTTGCCTGTATCTTATTTTGTTTTGGAGATTGCAGCAACCTTTTTAACCCCAACTAGGCAAAAAACATATCACCTTTGAGCTTCTTGGTTTACCCAAAAGATTTACCTGTATTCCTTGGACTTCATAATATATTGTTCTCTTTGCCTATCACAAGTCATATTTTTTTCTCCAAGGAAGAACTTCAAAGTTATTTTTAAGACCATACTACAGCTACAAGATATGTGATCAAAATATACTTTAGATAAATAAATGGATGACTTTCCAATATGTTATGCAAAGCATACAAAGCATGCTGTTCAAAAGCTAATTTTCAGTTATCATATTTACATTGACAACCCTCACCCCTTTTTTTTCTGCTTTACCCATTTGTTCTTATGGATTTGGGAATGAAAGAGGATTTGTCTCTTTTTCTCAAAGACCCACTCTGACTGTTGAGTTTCTCCACACCTGAGTTCACACATCTCCCACATCATGACAACTACCTCCATGGCAACCACTCATGACATCATAACACAATATTATAGCAGAATAAAAAGAGCTACTGAGACCTTGTTGGATGCAAATGCCCTGTGTGATCTAAGAGGCTCCAAGGCAGGTATGAAGGGGATTTTATCCTGGGATTTTAGCAGAAAAGTATTGAAATTTCTCCTCATACCACAATATATATTGGATTTCTAAGCTTCTTGCTGCCTAGAAGTCTGAACACAGTCAAAGGGCCATGACATTTCTAAAATGGCTCTGGGGCACCAGCAGCAGAGAGCAAACTAGTGGGACCAACACATTTCAACCTAGAGAGATAAAATCTTTAACCACAATGACAACTCAGCAGGTATTTCTGATGGTCAGAAGAGGGGCTCTTGAAATGTCTCTATAGTTTTGTAGAAAAAAATGTGTTTCTGTTAAGTCTTATTCTTGTACTCTTTCTTACCCAAAGTCATGAATTACCCAAACCCTCAAGCCAAGGTTAACAACTATTTATAACTGTGGACAGCAGCCAAAAAAAGAGTGGGCACATCATAAGGAAGTGACATGTACATCACACAAAATTCGGAGGAAATAATGGAGGTGCTGCGTTGTAAAATAGCGGCGAGAGGAATGTTAGCATCCATTTTGCTCTGCAAACAGTCCTGATTGGGGGACTTAAAATTGTATTCTAAATGCTCCTAGATACATCAGGCCTCTCAAAAAGCACCTTAAAGTGCATTATATACTAAAACTACTATGGCTTCCTCATGCTTACCCCCTTCTTTTATAGGATATTATTATAAAATTTAGACTGCTTTAATCTCTGTGATTGAAAAAAAAAAGAAAGGAAAAATGCAGCTTGAGAGGAACTGATCTCACAATCTGGAGCTAAAAAGTAAACATTACCCAGTAAGCTCCTCCGTTTAATTATTGGCATGTGAATTTCAATTTACATATGTTTTAATTATCCACAGAAGGACTCACCTATTTTCTTCTGCATGCAAAATTTAAAAAGCAAAAAGAATGGAAGAGGAAAGGCTCATTTAAGAGGAATCCAAGAATTCATCTTTACATTCTTTTCATTTTTTCCTGACTTGGAGGATAAAGCGTTTGATCTTAGAGAAACACTAATTTTGACTTCATGAACACAAACCAATTCTGACCATTGTTTTAGCCAACAGATCTCAGAAGGATAGAGCTCTAGCAGAGGGCTACACAGAATTTTGCATGAACAAAATACACAACTGTGTTTCCACTTGACATGTAGGGAATCAAACTGCAAGAATATGTTTGCTGATTGGTGAACGAGTTGGTGAGTGAGAGAAGTTTCAGGCTTTTAAATTTCACTTGTCCAACTTGGGTTGTCAATTTCCACCAAACAAAAAAAAAGAAAGAAAGAAAAGAAGAAAGAAAAAAAATGAATTTTAATTGACTATCATTTGAAAAATATACCACATCTGATTTCTAAAAAGTAGAATTCTAAAAACAACTGGGCACTGTCAAGCTTCAAGAAACCTTTGCATAACTGTGACTGACTTATCACAGGTAAGTCCCATCTAAGGAGAGAGAACTTTCAATCATGAAGGATTAACCTTTTTTTAAGATTGGCGCATCTTACTCCAAGCACACAAACCAGTCAATATTTATTCAAGGGGGTCTACCTGAGATCCTGCAATGGCAAGGAACTCTGCCAAATACTTTGGGGGATAAAAGAGATGTCAGTACAAGATTCTTAGGGTGATAGGAACTCTATATACATGTAACTCTGTGTACAGAGTTACAGTCAGTATGTGCTTTGAAAATTCTAAGGAGCAGAAGAGCACTTTTAAGTAATGGGGACCATTGTTGGCGTCTTAGAAATGCAATGGTTAATCTGAGAGGATTCAGCAAAAATCAATGGAGAGACATATCATAGTCAATGACCCAGAGACAGAATCCTGGGATATATTTAGAGTAATGAGCAGAGGGCTGGCTTTGCTGTGTGTCTGTTGTGGTCAGTGTGCAGAACAGAAAGAAGATCTTGAGGGTCAAAGCCATGTACTCAAGAATAGACTATCTGGTCAACCTATAATGCTAGGATCTGAGTGGGAGTCAGAGGAGAGAAGGAAAGGGTGTGAGGGCTTGTTGTGAGACAAGACATTCACAGTTTAAGATAGAGATGCAGTCACCATAAATTTCTCTGGCAGCAGTGAAGAAATAGAAAAGAAACATGGTTGATTATTAAGCTGTTGGACTCTCAGAACCTGCACAACTTTGTCCTGTTGGCCTGGAAGGAGTTTTCCGAGCACTGCAGAGGTACAGCATCTTTTATCAGGCAGCACCTGATAAGTGCTTCTGACACTTATACCAACCAAGATGTACTAGAATGCACTGGCTGCTGCTTCTGGGAGGACCAAACCCAAAGACAACTTGCTAGGAAGCATTTGCCTCCCAACCCCAAAGTCCTTAGGTCTTTAGTAAAACTGGGGACACTTGGCAAGGTCTTTTGTCCCCAAGGTAATGATTGGAGGGCACTGGGCTGGAAGTCAAGAGAGTGAGTGCTGGCTCATCCTGGCCTAGGAGCTAACTCCCTGGGGACTTTGGGTGAGCTTCTCTTGAGCCCCAATTTCATTGTTAAATGAGGAAGTTGAACCAAATTCTTGTTTCTGTGTTTTGCATCCTGTGAGTTAGGATAAAGTGAGTACCCCAAGTTCTTGCAGTTATGTAAAAGTAAGAACCTAGACCAGATCCTGTGTCCCCTGAGTCATCATTATGGTGTTCACAACACCGGGCTACAGGGGCAGGAGATATTAATGGAAACAGTGACATTCATTGAAAGGCTTCAGTATGCCAGCATGTCTATACTCTATCTAGCTAGACCTCATAGCAATCATTTGAGTTGTAAAAACTTTACAGATGGCAAACAAACAAGAATGATTAAGACATTTGCCCATAATAACAAAATTAGTAAATGTAAAGCCAGGATTTGAAGTCAGACATTCCAATTCCAGGACCCAATATCTTCATCTCTTCTACGCTCCATACTGCACAGCAGAGTAAGAAGGAGCAGCAGAGTGACATAAGGGACATGGAACCTTAAAATAGAAGACATGGCAGTCTTCCAGTGATGAATTCACATTGCAAGCATGAGAGATTTCAGAAGAAATATTTTGGTCAGCGTAACTTGCCTTCATGCCTCCCCTTTCCCTCCCCACAGATGACCACACGAACAGTCCCTGGGGGGTGATTTACAATCAGTGGTCTTAACTGTGGTCTGAATGGAGTAGGATAATGACCACATAGAAGATCAGGAGACGGTGGCCTCCTGGATAACACCCCCAGCTCATAAAACAAGGAAAACCAAAACCACCACAGATTATTTTTACACAAAATAAAACCTGAGAGGAGGCATTCTCTCAAAATCTTCAGGGAGTCACAGTGACATCATCCCTGGGCACACAGGTACATGTAGCTCAGCAGAACACAGCACAGATTCACAAATGTGCCAAACCAGTAATTCTTTCAAGTAAAATAAGGAGAGAGGATACTCAAGAACCTTAAAACTTTGATGAGAAGCCTGCTCTATGCAGTCGCTCTTACCTATGACCTCTAAGATCTTCTAGGATATGTTTCAGTTAACTTTTGAGAAAAGTTTCCCCTTGCTAATGAAAATGTGTTAGTGTGATTGCAAAAAACTTGTCTGAAACTGGTCACCTTATTTCTAGTTCAGTGCTTTCACCAGCTGGCCACTTGACCTTGGATGGTCATTTGACTTTCTTGAGCCCTGCTTCCTCATCTGGAGGGAGAGGGCTAGTCTTTTCAGACTCTTGTAGCTCTGTGAGGAAGCCAAGGACCAAAAGCCCCTGAAGTGTCAGTGTTACTAGATGGAATCATACAACAAAATTGTAATCCATGGCATTAAATTCAAATAAGAAATAAGAAGCAATGAATAGTCTTCTGAAAGAGGAATTAAATTCTAATAAAAATGTGTGCCTCTGGTTCTGGAAGCTTGGCTTGGCACTGACCTGCTGCCGAGCCTCAGGGGCTCCTCAATCTAGCCACACAGCAGGGAGACTGAAGTCTCCTTCCCTGGAGGGTTGTTTACATGAAGCAAAGCACTGCAATCCTTGGTAACCTCCCTGGAGGGAAGGTTTGCCTCCTTCTGAGGGAAAGTTTCAGCAGTGAAGATAGTAGAGTAACTACATGAGGTAATGAGTTAGACAGACGTGGCTGAGGGGAAAGCCAGATATGGGACTGCCGACACTATCTGGGTTGGAGAAAGGTGCCTACTCATCACACTTCGTGATTCTGCCTCATCCTACTGTGGGTTTTCCCCTAGCAAAGCCAGAAAAATGAATCTTTGTTGCATTTGTCATAGCTATACGCCTGGATGCTCCCCAGTTGTTTCTCCTACCCTATTAGTTCTGGGTGGTATTTACCAGAATTTGCACTCTCTGAGCCTCTAGGCTCATTCTGATGCTGTCTTTATTCAGAGTTCAGTAGTATTTTCAAAGCATAGAAAACTTAGGTACTTTTAAGAGAACGTCACATTCCCAACTGCCCGAGAAGAAAGGGCATTACTCCTGCTCATTAATGCACGTCTCCTAAACTTATAAAAACAGAGGCCAGAGGGTCCTCATTTGGTGCATCACAGCAGGATTCCCACATGTGATAAAAGGATTGACCAAATGGCCCAGTTTCTGTTACAAAAATAGAAAGCTCATGAGAGCAAAGGTAGTATAGTCAGTACATAGATCCAGCAACTAGAACAGCTCTTGGCACATAGCATCTGCTCAGTAAATACTTATGGTATGGATGGATGGACGGATGGATGCAGAATTTTGAACCTAAAATCCTCAGATTCTCCAATCCTACAGTCTGTGTAAACTGTAATATCTCTTGCTCATCATTCACTCTCTCCTAAAATCTCCTACTCTTATCACATCTCCACATTTATCTGGTCCAGGGGACCCCCACAAGCATATAGACTGGTTGCTTTAATCTTAATAAAATTTATTTTAAAATAATAATTGCCACCATTTATTGAACATTTAATATACTCATTACTGTGCTAGATACTTTAACTGTATTACCCATTCGTGTCTCAAAACAACCCATAGCCATCGTATTACTTCCATTCAACAGACAAGGAAACTGAGGCAGAATGAATATTTTGCCTAAGACCACCTACCTGGTAAGCAGTGAGGCTGAGCTTCAACTCAGTCAGTGTGGCTCCAGACTTACTATATAAGCTCTGCCTTCTGGGAACTGGGCACTAACTGCAGACCTCTCAACAAGAGGAAAGGATGTTCAAGGTCTGTAGTTAGAATCTCTGGAGTATGTCAATGTTCTGTCAGGTTCTCCAAGGCCCCATTGGTTTTCTCTGTTAGTTTTCATCTGAGTTATAGAAGAGCATTCTTCAAAGTAGACAGAACATAGTCTATTCAAGACCAAGGACCAAACTTCGAACTAGTTCATTTCTACAGATAGAAAGTACACCGTCTAATTATATATTATACGTGTCTTCCATTATTACTATATACCAACACCCACTACAATTGGCCTATAATGGATGCTCAATAACTATTTGTTGAATTAATGAATAACAATAGAAAAATTCAAGCTAAAATTCTTGTTTTCGCCAGACAATATGAAATCATTATTAACTTTAGCATCTTCCATATTCCCAGCTCTATGTGGGCATTGTAAAAGATAAAGAGAGATGATTACTAGTGTCCCCACAGTCAGGAAACAAGGTTTAAAACCTGAAAGAAGTAGACTGCAATCTATTCTAAATTCACTAAAGCACTCAATACTTTCCTGTATCTCAGGATAGCCAAGTGTGTTCTTCTAGATTTTTTCTATGCATTTAAAATTATTTGACTTGGGCAAAACTGTCAAATCCATTTTAGAAATGGGAACATGAAGCACAGAAAGCTTTGCAACTCTGCCCACGATCACACATGTAGTGGGTGTCATGTCAGGATATGGAGGCATGACACAACCCATGTTTCAACTTCTCCCTACTCTACATGGTATAAAAAGAGGGGCTACCTCAGTGTCTTAGGGGCATGAAAGATTGACAAATATATTCACATATAGCAATGTGGTATTTTTTTCTCCATATGTGTTTTTTATGAATTATTTTATTTTATATAATTCTTACATAATTTTTCATTTTTGCATAATGTATGTGATTTCATTTTGGTTATATTCCCCATACAATTTCCACCCCCTTTTTCTGACCCTAATCCCTCTTCTCCTCCCCCCGCCTCCCACTGTAGTGTGTCTCTGGTCTATAGTTGCTTGTTGATTTTGATTTTTACTTTATTATAATTAGTCTTTTTTCTGGTCCCTATTTAGGTTTTCTAGATTCCTGCTATGAGTGAGACCATCCAGTATTTTTCTATTTCTTTCTGGCTTATTTCGCTGAGCATGATCCCTTCCAGCTCCATCCGCTGCTCCCCTCAGCAGTGTACTTTGGTCCTTCTGCCTGTTCTGTTCCCCGCTCTGGCTCTGGTGAATTCTCTCACCCTCCTGCACTTCTGGCTGTGCCCAGTGCTTGTATAAATAAATAAACAAATAAACAAACAAACAAATAAATAAATAAATAAACAAACAAACAAATAAATAAATAAATAAATAAATCTTAAAGAAAAAAGAATTCATTTATAAATCCATCTGGTCCTGGGCTTTTGTTTTTGGGGAGGTTTTTGATTACCATTTCAATTTCGCTGCTTGTAATTGGTCTTTTTAGGTGTTCTATTTCTTCTTTATCTAGTTTTGGGTGACTGTAGAGTTGTAGGAATTTGTCCATCTCATCTAGATTGTTGTACTTGTTTGCATGTAACTGTTCATAGTAGTTTCTGATTATTCTTTGGATTTCTGCTGTGTATGTTTTAATTTTCCTCTGTCATTTGTGATCCTATTTATTTGTGCTTTCTCCCATTTTTCCTTTGTGAGTCTGGGTAGGGGTTTGTCTATTTTATTTATTTTTTCTAAGAATCATATTTTCGTTTTGTTACAGAGCCACCCTGATATAAAATGGGTTGCCTGGCTGTGGGTCCTCACCTGGTACCTAAAAGGGACTTATTGATACTTCACTGCATGCACACACAAAAGGTTAATAAAAGGTTTATTTACAAGGGAAAGGGAAATGAGGAAATGTACAACTCAGGGAAAAAATAGGGAAATAAACTCTTAAATGTGTCCTACCCAATCCACCGACCTGGAAACCCAATAGCACTCTGAGAGCTGGCCAAGAGCCACAAGCTGGCGGAAAGCCAAAAGGGAACCTCCCCCACCAAGGCCCACATTCTAGTTTTATACCAAACCTGGCTGCTTAACTCCACCCTCAGGTCCCAGCCACCTTCCCTTTGGTGGTGACGGGATTTGTCTTTCCCAGTGTCCTGATGGCTTTGGTCTGGAGTGGGGGTGGAGTCCACAAAGCCTGTATGGAATTAGCTCAGGACATCCTTTCCCCCTAACAATTTCATTGATCTTTTGGATTGTTTTTTTAGTTTCAATTTCATTTATTTCTGCTTTGATTTTTATTATTATTTCTTTTCTTCTACTGGTTTTAGGGTTTTTTTGTTGTTCTTTTTCTAGTTCTTTCAGCTTTGAGATTAGGTTATTTCTTTGAGTTCTTTGTTGTTTCTTGATGTGAGCCTCTATTGCTATATATTTTCCTCTTATTACTGCTTTTGCTGCATCCCATACGTTTAGGAAAATGGTGTCCTCCTTGTCATTCAACTCAAAGTATTTTTTAATTTCTTCTTTGATCTCCTCGTTAGTCCAGTGGTCTTCCAGTAGTGTGGGTTTCAATCTCCATAAGGTAGGAGAGTTCCTTGCCTTCTTTTTATGGTTTATTTCTAGTTTGATGCCTTCATGGTCAGAAAAGATGGTTGGTATGATTTCAATCTTGGTGTATCTGTTGATGTTTGTCTTGTGTCCCAGTATGTGATTGATCCTGGAGAATGAACTGTGTGCACTTGAGAAAAATGTGTACTCAGATTTTTTGGAGCTTAGTGTTCTATAGATGTCTGTTAAGCCCATGAGCTCTAGATCCTTATTTAGAGCTTTAGTGTCCTTACTTATTTTTTGTCTCGTTGATCTAGCCATTGTTGATAGTGGTGTGTTGAAGTCTCCTATACATATGTGTTTTCTCTGTTGTCTGTTTTCAGAGATGATAGTAGTTGTCTGATATATATTGGTGCTCCTTCATTTGGTGAGTGTATGTTTATGAGTGTTATTTCTTATTGAAATATTGTCCTCTTGATCATTATGTAGTGACCATTGGGGTCTCTTTTTACCATTTTGATTTTGAAATCTGTTTTATCTGATATAAGTATAGCTCTTCCTGCCTTCTTTTTTGGTCCATTTGTTTGCAGGATTGTTTCCCATCCTTTTACTTTGAGTCTATTTTTATCTTTTGTAGTTAAATGTGTTTCCTGGAGACAGCAAAAGATTGGGTTTTGTTTCTTAATCCAGCCTGTGACTCTGTGTCTTTTTATTGAAGAGTTTAGTCCATTTACATTTAGAGTTAATATTGATATGACAGTATTTGCCATTTTGTTTTTTTCTCCTCTGATTTTATTTTTTTACTGTTTTAATAACTTTTTTTTGGCCTTGTTTCATTGTTATTCTTCCCTCTGTTGCTTCTGGCTTTAGGACTCCTTGTAGTATTTTTTGGAGTGGGGGTTTAGTCATAATGAAATTTCAGAGTTTCTGTTTGTCTGGGAAGGTCCTTATTCTTTCTTCATAGAGGAAGGAAAGCTTTGCAGGATAGAGTATTCTTGGTTGGCATTTGTTGTCTTGGAGTCTGTTGACTATGTCCCTCCACTCTCTCCTTGCCCATAGTGTCTCTTCGGAAAAGTCTGATGTCAGCTTGATTGGTTTTTCTTTGTATGTTATGTTTCTTCCCTTTTTGCCAGCTACATTATTTTTTCCTTGTCTTGGATTCTTGGGAGCTTTACTATTATGTGTCTTGCTGTGTTTTTCCTTTCATCATGGAAGTTTGGTGTTCTTCTTGCTTCTTGTATGTCTATTTTCAGCTCCTTCTTCATGTTTGGGAAGTTCTCTTCAATTATTTCCTTGAATATTTTATGTTCCTAGGTCTCTCTCCTCTCCTTCTGGAATTCCTATAACTCTTATATTTCCTTTCCTCATGGAGTCAGATAGTTCCCGAAGTCTTTCTTCATTCTTTTTCCTTCGTACTTCTCTTTCCTTTTCTGTTTTGGTTCTTTTTTATTTCTGTGTCTTCAAGAGTGCTTATTCATTCTTCCATTTCATCTATTCTGTTATCACTGCTTTTCCCAGAGTTCTTTAGCTCTTCCATTAATCCTTTGATCTCCTGCATTTCCTTCACTTCCCTCTTTAAGGACTCAATTTCATTCTTCTGATCGTTGTTTTCCTTAATGACTTCTTGTTGGAAGAGACCCCATGTAGTGAGCAGAAGGGCCTTGACCCGAGTCCCTAAGGCATGTGAAAACACATGCGTCTCGGAGGAAAACCTCTGAGTGACAGGACTTGGTGTTGAGAGCCTGGAAAGTGACCTGCATGGAGTCAGGCCTCTACATCTCCACAGTCTGAGAATAACAAAATGGGACAGAGCCCACAGTAAGCAGAAGGGCCTTGACCTGAGTCCCTAAGGCATGTGAAAACACATGCATCTTGGAGGAAAACCTCTCGGTGACAGGACCTGATGTTGAGTGCCCAGAAAGTGACCTGCGTGGAGTTAGACCTCTACATCTCCACAGTCTGAGAATAACAAAAATAATAAGCAGACTTTCCAGGCTCTCAACACCAAGTCCTGTCACTCAGAGGTTTTCCTCCGAGACACATGTGTTTTCACATGCCTTAGGGACTCGGGTCAAGGCCCTTTTGCTCACTACGTGGGGTTTTCCAAAAACTTTTGTCAGTTTTTTAATCACGGCTATTTTAAATTCTCTTTCCGGAAGGCTCAGAAGTTCTTCCAAGTCACTGTTGTTGCAGTCTGGTGGGTGGTTTTCTTTTTGTGGTGTGTCTTTTTCCTGAGGACTTGCTTGGTTGCATGTAGTTTTTCTTCTCCCTGCTGCCTGTTTTCTAATTTGCCCTATGCATTGGGACACTGTATCACTGGTACTGGACGGCATCTTTTTGGTGTGTTCTTTCTGGGATGTCAGAAACTAGTGCTCCAATCGAGTCAAAAACTATTATGTCTGAATTCCGGTAGGGCAGTAGTACTATGAATATGTTAGTGGTTGCTGTCAAAGAGAATCTCCTCCTTCTGTATTTGTTTAATTCCAAGAAGGGTCTTATGGTCCCACTGTCTACCCTGTGGGGGCAGGATCACCCACTGGGCTCCAAATCGCTGGATCCCACTCTGAGCCCAGATTGGTGGCCAGAAGGGGCTGAGCTTGTGGGGGCTTTACAGCTCACTGGCTTGTGGGGGCTTTTCAGCTCACCTCTGGCTGAGGGGGCAGCTCTTCCCCAGCTCCACACAGTCTGTTTGTTGCAGACACACAAAATGTCCCTAATCTAAAATGGCAAGTCGGAAGAGCCCTTCCGTGCACCCACGGTCTGCCCCAGCAGTGACTGGATCCCACTCTGGGCTCTGGCAGCCGGATGGGGACTGGCTTGTGAGGGCTTTTCAGCTCTGGCTGTGAACACAGCTCTTTCCCAGCTCCACGCAGTCTAGGTTGTTGCGAACACACCAAAGTTCCCTGATCTAAGATGGGGAGTCGGGAGGGCACTCTCTATATGTGTTTTTTAATCATAAATGAGATCATATACTATGCCATATTTGGGGGGTTATATTTTCCATACAATTTATGTTTGAAGCTATTTCCATGCAGTTGCAGAATAAAGGTTGTCTTGTCATTTGTTGTATACACATGTATGAATATTTTTACAGTATGGGTTTATGGGAATAAACTTATTTGGTCGAGGTAAATCGACATTTTTTCAGTGAATTTATTTGGCCAAGGCATAGCTAAAGCCAACAGTCTAACATAGACTCCAGAGACAAGCAATATGAATAGCCTCCCCACACCCTATATTTACATATAGTACTTCACACTTTCCAAGAAGCCAATACCTACATTATTTCATTTATCTTTATAATAAGTTAGGAAAGAATGTTATTCTCCTTTTACAGAAACAGAAGCTGAGACCTAGGGAAAGTAAGATATGTGTCCAGGGTTTTCATGAATCAAAATCAAAGCTAGACACTATTTACAACAGCTAAGCTATGGAAACAACCCAAATGCCCAAAAATAGATGACTGGATCAAGAAGATGTGGTACATATATGCAATGGAATATTACTCAGCAATCAAAAAAGATAAACTTATGCAATTTGCAGCAACATGGATGAAGCTGGAAGGGATCATGTTCAGCGAAATAAGCCAGAGAGAAAAAGAAAAATACTGGATGGTCTCGTTCATAGTGGGAATTTAGAAAACCTAAATAAGGGACCAGGAAAAAGACTAATTATAATAAAGTAAAAATCAAAATCAACAAGCAACTATAAACCAGAGATACACTATGGTGGGGGGATAGAAGGATTAAGGTCAAAATAAGGGGGTGGGGAATTGTATGGGGAATATAACAAAGATGAAAATGCATTCATTGTGCAAAAATGAGAAATAATGTAAAAATATATAAAATTAAATTAAATTTAAAAAAAATCAAAGCTGGAACTGGGGGAGAAACACTCATTTGTAATTTAAGACTGTTTCCTTTGAAACCACACTCGTATAATAAATTGTATGTAATAAAACGTATGGTTTGTGCTCAGCTGGTAACATATCCATGTTAAGGTTTTAGTAAGTATACATCATGAGCATAGTCAGGCGTTATAATTGTGAGGACAGAAATGCATAAGAGAGGATGGGAGGTATTTTCTTACTCAAAAGTACTGTGACCTTATGAACCTAGAGAAGTAAAAAAATAAAGAGATAGATTCACTGTTGAAAATGGGGGAAGGGAGAGAGGTAAAAAAAAAATCCAGAAAGGGTGGGTGGAAGGGGTGAGTCTTACAAAAATTGGTACCAAAAAAACCTTACAAAGATTTGTGGGGACAAAAAAAAAAGCTCTCAGAACATACTGTCTTGAAGAAGTCAGAGTAAGTCAAACTAAGTCTTCTCACCTAAGAATAGTATTCAACCTAAAAGTTTCTTCTCTAAACTGAGTGGTGGGAAGTAACAATTACTTCAACATTAGAGAATTCCAAGTTGAATTCTCAAAGATAATTCACTTCAAGTAAAAGATTTTACTGTTAAATATTACTTAATGATTGAACAATAGGTATCATTCAATAAGAGAATTTTGAAGAGGAATGAGTAAGCTTCTCTGCAGAAATGAATACAGAAATCTGTTCTTGATCATCTTGATCAGAATAACGACAGGGGTAGGAAACCTGTAATGATATTTTGATAAACTTAACTCAGTCAGGTGCCCTCATATTTACATTGAAGTTTCAACAGAGGATTCTTCAAGGACTTGAGATAACTCCTCTCAACTGCTATGACAGACAGACTGTCCTGTCTCAGCTCCTTCTACTTGGCTAGCATGTAATCTATCCATAAATTGTTACCTCCTCCAGTTCTGACTGTAATCACAGATGAGATAAATTGGGACAGGATCAAAGACAAGAACTCTTGTTGAGTCGAGTCTTAGAAGATGATTGCCTATAAGTTCCAACAAAAGCTTTCGAAAACATGTAAGCTTCACTACCAGCCCATGGTTAAAAGAAAATTACAACAGAGGAAATGTGTCCCTTTAAACATGTATTACCTGAAAACTATAAAGTTCTTAAGAAGAACCATGAAAAGTAGTTGGCAAGAGACCACACCCTGTACTGCATACCACTGGGAATTTGGGCTGGAATTTATAATTTTGGTTTTAAGCAGGGCACTCAGTGTCCTGGCCACCCTGTATAAAAGGTTGGCTGTGAACTTTGCCAAGGACTTATTCACATTTCAGCTGACCAAGAGTTTCAATAATCGTCTGACTTCCAAGCCACCTGTTCTGAGGTCTGTTGCAGCTGCCCATGGAAAACAAAAGCAAGCCTTCATTTTCATTTAGATTTCTCCTTTGGCTTCAGCAAAGTATCTCTTCTCTCTCTAGGGAGTCTTGATAAATATGTAGTTCATAAGGAGAGCAAGCAAGGGGTTCAATCTGTGACAGGAAGGATAGAAGCTATGACACCTTTGTAAGACTCTCAACAGATGCTCACGGCACAGAGGGCTTGAAGGAACTATGAGGTTGCTGTTGCTGTGGCAACCATGCATGTCTAAATGAACAACAACATTAACAGTCCTGGCAGACTTTGGTGTCGTCAACAGGACAGCAGCTCTTTATTGGGGAATGTGTGCGTGCATTCAGTAGTGATCCCTCTCAGATATAGTTTCCATGTAGAGAAAAATACTGCCCAATAAACAGGATAACCATCATGTACTTGCCACATCAACTTCTCCAAGCCTTCCCTGCTGAAATTAAAAGGCACCTTTCAAGCTCCCAAGCCTTTTTGTGACATTCTATTTAATTTTATCACACCACTGGTAGTCTCCTAGTGAGCTTTTGTTACAAGCAGATAAGGCTAAGGGGGAGTTGGGGAGAAGCTGAACAAAATACAAAAAGGAAAAAGGTAAAATTAGCTGTAGCGCATAATTGGACCCTGCTTGGCCTTGAGAAAGGCACAATACATGTTCATTAAGTAGATTAATATGTCACTTGCTAAAGGGGCTAATCTAGACAGCAGGAACTCAGTTTAAAACAGGTAAGAACTTTTCTGGACTTCGGTTAGTTGAGCCACTGCTCTGAATAATTGGATGAATTTTATCCTTGGGTGGAGATAGGGAATGGAAAAAACAGCTTTCCTACAATGTTCTATGTTATTAAAAATCTGTTGAGCTAAGCAACTTTTAGTTCATGAGAGCTTTTCAAGAAATCGCCCAGTCACTGTTTTAGTAATTGAACTATACAATGAAAATGTCCATGTAATGTAATGGCCTTTCAGATAAATGTGACATTCTGGTTCAATTTTAGACAAAAGTTTCACCCCCGCCCCCCAAATGTTTGTTATTATGATATGTCAAAACCGGCTCCTCTAGTAGTTGGGACACAGAAAACATTGTAGGTTAAAAAATTTATCCTAAGTTCTGGACGATGCCTAGCTGGGGAATAAAGTTCTGTTAGGTAATAGTGAACTGGAAGTTTACTGTCTGGTATTGATGAGTGGAGTCAAATGCACAATTAGCTGGCTTAGAACAGAGTCAGGTGGACTCAACAATTAGATACCCTCATGCCAGCCAGTCCACTCAGAAATTCATCAACGCTTGCCAGAAAAAGTTAGCAAAAATACACAATGAGCTCTTTGCAAACCTTCCATGGCACAAAGTATATATTGGCTACTGATGGATTCAAGATTTTTAAAAAGAAAACAGCCCATGTAACAACTCAACCAAAAAAGTAGACAGTTGAGCACCACAGAATGTGTGTTAGATTCACACAAATACTGCTCTTTATTATTTTACAGCATCAGCCTGAACACGTTAATTTTGCAAAGAAATAGGCAAATAAGCACACAAGTTTAGGGATACATGCTTTAAATAGTGTATAACAGAGATGAGACTCACACAGGAGTATAAATGGCCACCTTCATGTACCCCTCAAAAGACCTCTTGTTATAATACACTTGTGATATATTTTATAGAACATAGATGATAAAAGTAATCATATTATTTATAGTAAAATCATACATCGTTAATGTATTATTTCTTGATCTAAGATGTGTTCACTTTATGAAAATTCATCAAGCTCAATACAATATTCTGAATATGTTAGACTCCAACAGGGATATTTAAAAACTTTTCCTGTGCCTGTGTGGCTGAAATATGCAAATAGTTATATGTTGCTTTGGAGACAATACATTCATTCGTATACACATGAAGGCAAAAAAGGTTTTGTAAAGTAATTATCTCTAAGAGCACCAAGTAGGTTGAATATTTATTTATTTATTTTTAAAGATTTATTTATTTATGTATACAAGAACTGGGGTGTAAGCCAGTGGTGCGAGGAGTGAGAGGATTCACCAGAGACAGAGTGCGAAGAACAGGTAGATCTACTGAAATGCACTGCTAAGGGGAGCAGCGGGCGAGACAGGAGAGGTTTACTGTGCCATGTGGATCAGCTCCCTGGCCAGCTGGGGATTGAACACATGTTGCAATGGCTGTGGTTAGCTTCATAGTGCTGAGACTTAACCCCTGCGCCACCAGGGAGGCCCCAGGTTGATTATTTAAATAGAAGACATGGATGGAAGCCTGGCTTGGTCACTGGCAGTTTGAGCACAGCCTCTCAATCTCACTGCTGTCTTCCAGTTACAAAGGGCTGGAGGAGCTACAGTGCAGTGTGTCTTCCAGCTCCACTGTTACATGATATACTAAGTAAACCAAACAAGAAGTGAGAATCCTTTGGTGGATCTTTCTGTAAAGCAACAAGCCACTTCCTGGTTTGTCTCTCTCTGTAAACAAGAATTTAATAGGAGGTGGAGGCTGGGTAAACAGCTGGAGTGAGCAAAAGCCTGACTGAGTGACAGCCTTGACCCATATGACTAGGCTCTGATAACCACAAGAAAGCCTCAGTCTAGTCATATAGTTCTGGAGCCCAAGGAAAGGAGAAGCTGCTGAGTATTTTCTCCATTATGATCTGAAAATCAGTAAGAGTAGAATTAACCTTTTCTTGCCACAGGAATTGTGCCAGGTTTTCAGTGGAGCTAAGTTTAGTCAAAGGATCATTCATCACAAACAATTATCAAGCTCCTGCTGAAAGCTATGGTTTTAGTAACTGTTGGGAGTTAAAGGGCAACAGAGACAGACAGGATCCTGCCATTTGGGTCTCAGAAGCTTGCTGGGGGACACCGACAAGTAAATAAGCAATTACATGGGGGAGATGTATGAAAATTGCTGTAAAGAGAAAAATGGAAAGTACATGCACAGAAAGGTCCATAAACAGTAGGGGGCTGGGCTGGGCGGTATTAAGGAGGTGTTCTGGCACAAGTGATGTCTAAACCACGAGTAGGAATTAGCCAAATAACCATGTTTAATTCACATGCTATGAGGCAGTGCTGCCTAAAGCAGGCTCTAGAATTAGATTCCTTGGCTTCAACTTCCCATACTACCACTTAATAGCTGTGTGAGTCTGGGCAGGTTCACTTATGCTCACTAAGCCTTGGTTTCCTTATCTGCAAGGTGGGAATTATAATAGTACTATGGTTTGTTGTAAGGACTAAGTGAGAGAACTCTTAGCAAGAGTCTTACTGCTGTTATTAGTAATAGGTGGATGTAGAGAAGGTATACAGAATATTCTAGGCAGAATGCCTATGCATAGATTGACCCAGAGGGAACAAAGAATATAGCTGTCTGGAGTCTAGCTGAGAAGAGAGTGGGAGAAGGCAATAAGAGGAGACTAGCCTGGAAGGCAGACATCAGAAGGCAAAGGCATGTACACCATGTTAAGGCATCTGTAGTTCACCCTGAAGGAATGAGGACGACTGATCTGTTCCAAAAGTAGAGGCTTGTGATATTCACTATCCACATTTGGTAGTAAGGGAGATGTGTGCTACCTATATTAAAATATATATATATATATATATATTTCACCTAAAAGCCTTTAAGACTGTATCCACTGCCATTTTCCTCAATAGAGGATGAAGCCCTTTTGGAATTCAACAGCTCCCTACAATCCAAGAATTCCTTTTGCTTGGTAAGTTGGAGATGCTGAATGCCCAAATAACAGCAGTTTATTCAGGAAAGGCATTACCAAAATAATGTAATTCAGCCTAAGAGACCCAGTTCAGAAAATTAACATAGTATATCTTTTCATAGGCCATGAGCTGCAATATACAGCAGGCCTCTCTTGAGTCATTAAACTTGCTCTATTTGATTACAGAAAATCCCAGACAACGAACCCTGCCCTGGCTAGATTTTTTTAGAGCGCAGATCTCTTTTTTTCTAGCAGAAAACAAACAAACAAACAAACAAACACAAACCAAAGCAACAGAGCCTTGTGTAATATGGGATGAAAGATACACAATTCACCTGCACTTCCCTTCTCTTTAAACCTGACCTCTGAGAACTTTAATAACAACAAACCAGGGCTTCTTGGGACTATAAGTATTAGGGTGAAGTCTATAAAGGGTAGATAGAAGGACTGACATAATTTAACACTTATAAATCTGGAAGAAGTCAGCAATAAACCTATAATAGAAGCAAACCTCAGTGCTTCTTAGCAGTTTAATGGCAAGGTGCCACGGATCATTTGAAGGAGGAGTGGGCAAGGAAGTGGTGTGATGCAGTGCATTTGGGAGGTAATAATCCAAACGCCCCTTATAAAAGGATGAGCTACCAATTAGAACCCAAAAAACAACCCCTAGAATTATGGTATGGCTCCTGTTAGGCTACTTCAGCCAGAAAATTTGGGATGCCGTATGAAAAACACTAAAAGCACAAGAGAAAGGAAAACACCATTCTTTAGCTTTCTCAACCAAAATGGAAGTGCATCTGCTCCTGAGCTACTGGAGGGCTTTCTGACTGCGTACCTGCTTACATATTCACCTCACCCCCACCTTGGGTCTACCAGCCTCCCTACTGTATTTTGCACACAGCAATGAGAATTGAATATGAGAAACAAATTCCAATTTGTTTATGCATTTAGTGAGTATTTACTGCAAACTGGCTAAACACCAGGCACCAGGCTAGCTGGGGGCAATATCAAGGGCAAGATATGCACACTGACCTCAAGTGGCTTACTGCCTAGTAGATGAAATGAGACATGAGCTGGGGACACAGGGCACAAAGCAATATAACCAACAATATTGAAGCAGATAAAGTGTTAGAGTAATGTCCTACACATAAAGGATATTATTGTGTCAATAAATCATTGATATAAAATCTATTTTTATTAACCACATTTATTTTAAGCCTTAACCTGGACAGCAACGGTGATGGTGATTTTACTGACAATTCCATAATATCCAGAGCCAGCAGCTATATTGATCAGTAGGTCATAGCAGCCATGGGAAGATGGAAAGTTTCTGAATGGGACTGAACTCTGGGCTAATATCAATAGTGGATATTAAAAATATGGATTTTTTTTTCTGATGGCAGGAGGAATGTTCACTACTTTCTTGAGTGACATTACTATAGTTTCTGCCACCTTGGCCCCCAGCACACCTGGTTTATCCTGCAACCACCACAAAGTGCAAGAGACATGCTCTGCAGGACTCTAAGGGAGGGGAATAAAAACCAGGCTCATTAAGGGTAACATAGCTAACATCCTCTTTTCAACCAAGTCAGATTAGAGAAGCCATTTACTACATTAATAACAACAACTCTGTCCTCCCCTGCTCTAGCCCACTCCAAAAGCTACACATTGGATTTAGGAGATTAATTCTGCTTGCGGAACTGCCAGTTCTCTCCAACCTTCATTGCAGAGTTCAAGCAGAAATCAGCGGTACTGTAGGAGGGCTTGAGAGATAAATGTCTTTGGGAGTATGAAATTTCCATATACTCAAAGTAAGATACTCCAAGGAAACCAGCTACAGAAAAAGGGTTTTCATTTTGTTCCTTAAATCCAAAACCCTCTTATTCTTCTCTGTCTGTGTGTTCTGACACGGGAAACAAACTTAGGTTGCTAAGTTGGCAGTTACTACTATCGACTTTTTCATGGCCCTCTTTAATTAATACAACTAGCTAGACTTGTCCCATTTTCCATATTTCTTAAAAAAAAGATTTGTTTATTTATTTGTTTATTTATTTTATTTATATAAGCACTGGGTACAGTCAGAAGCGCGGAGGGTGAGAGAATTCACCAGAGCCAGAGTGGGAAGCAGAACAGGCAGACTGACAAAGTACAATGCTGAGGGGAGCAGCCGATGCTGCAGGAGAGGTCTGTGCGCCATGTGGGACCCTCGCTGGTGGCCAGGGAGCAAACCCGCACTGCAGAGGCTGCGGGCAGCTTCGCAGCCCAGCACTCAACTGCTGCGCTACTGGGGAGGTCCATTTTCCATTATTTCTATTTCCATTCTCCACCATTACATTTACTCTGTGTGTGTGTGTGTGTGTGTGTGTGTGTGTGTGTGTGTGTTAGTGGAGTGAGGAACATACTTAAACAGGTATCTTTCAGTTAGTAGAATGCATTTAACTGGGACTCAGTTCCTAAATGTAGTAAAATCACATTTCAGGATGGAATAAATCTCTTAAGATGACATATCTAAAAATGAAGATTTTCAAGCATATGACAACATTTAAAATATCAGCAATGAAATCAATGGAGAACTAGCCATCTGTTGGGTTTCATTTTATTTTTATATTCCCCTACAATTGCAAACGATTCTGACCCAATCAAAAATGTCTCTGTTCATAATGATGATTTTCACTTTCTTATATTTCAAAGGACACAGAAACATCAATTCCAAGAGCATGCACTCTATGTTTATAGCACTGTTTACAATAGCTAAGCTTTGGAACCCAAATGCCCAAAAATAGATGACTGGATCAAGAAGATGTGGTACATATATACCATGGAAATTACTCAGCATTCAAAGATAAACACATGCAATTTGCAGCAACATGGATGGCACTGGAATCATGCTCAGCGAAATAAGCCAAAAAGAAATACCGGATGGTCTCACTCATAGCAGGAATCTAGAAAACTTAAATAAGGGATCTGTTGGGTTTCTAACACCCAAATTATATTATTCGCCGCTATGTAAGAATTAAGTTGAATATATATAGCCACTATTTGTCAAAAAGCTTATAATCTAGTTGGGAAGATGAGTTTAAAAATATATGCAGGTTGGGCCTCCCTGGTGGCACAGGTGGTTGAGTACAGCGCTGTGAGGCTGTCTGCAGTCTCTGCAGCACGGGTTCGATCCCTGCCAGCCAGGGAGATACCCACATGGTGCAGCAGACCTCTCCTGTCTCGCCCGCTGCTCCCATCAGCATTGTATTTATGTTGGTCTGCCTGTTCTGTTCTCCGCTCTATCTCTGATGAATCCTTTCACCTTCCCGCACATCTGGCCAGGACCCTGGTTCTTGTATAAATAAAAATATATCTTAAAAAAATATATATATTTATATATGCAGGTTAAACACAGCACTGTGAAGCTGTCCACAGCCTCTACAACACGAGTTTGATCCCCGGCCAGCCAAGGAGCTGCCCACATGGCACAGTAGACCTCTCCTGTCTCACCCGCTGCTCCCCTCAGCAGTGTATTTCAGTCAGTCTGCCTATTCTGCTCCCCACTCTGTCTCTGTGAATCCTCTCACACACACACACACCGTCCCACACCTCTGATCTGTACCCCAGTTCTTGTATGCATAAATAAATGAATCTTTAAAAATATAAAAAATAATAAAAATATATGCAGGTCCTCCTTGGTGGTACAAGGGGTTAAGTCTCAGCACTATGAAGCTATCAGCAGCCACTGCAGCACGAGTTCAATCCCCAGCCAGGGAGGTGACCCACATGGGAGAGCAGACCTCTCCTGTCTCACCCACTGCCCCCCTCAGCAGTGTATTTCAGTCAGTCCACCTGTCTCTGGTGAATCCTCTCACCCTTCCCACCTGCACCTCTGGCCTACACCCCAGCTCTTGTTTATATAAATAAATGAAATAAATCTTTTAAAAAATAAAAATATTGCACATTTTGGAGACTACACCTGAGAGGAGAAAGTAAAATGTACAAAAATGAATAATGATGTGAAATATTTATAGAAATAAATAGAAAAAAATAAAAATATATGCAAATTAAATATAACAAATTTATTAGAACAACAATAAAAGAAATATTAGAACTATACCAATATGTCTGCTAGGTACAGGATGATTAAGAGATGAAAAAGAATGAATGTAAATCTTAAATTTAGTTTCAAAAGAGCTTGGAGTTGTCAGAAAATCACTAAGACATCAGGAATTTCTACCTGAAACCTAGACTCACTTTGCGAGACAGGGTAAAGTTGATAGTCTGTTGGCAATGAGACAGCTTGGATAAAAGAAATTACAAGCCTGTAGTATAAGTTACCCCAAGTTCTGTTTGAACAGGTGGACTAAATCACAGTATGGCAAATCTTGTCCCAACATCCTGTCCAAACAATTTTGCCCACTACACTGACCACAGGGTACCACTCTAGACAAAAAGATTTAGATCCTTACTAATGATTATCTCACAATTTCCTAGAAGGAGAAAAATCAAGAACGCACCTGAACTGTGCGAATGTAACCTCCCTGTGCATGCCCAGGTGTAACCCAACAGAAGGAGCTATGATGCTGCTCTCCTCTGCCTTGTGGACCGATGCTTCATATAACTCCTCCTAACTCCCTTCATGGAGCCAGACTAAATTTTCTTTTCTGGCATTGGTTTCCTCGTGTATGAGCCTCTAACAAAGCCTTGCCTGGTTTAACTACACTTAGGGCTCTCTGGTAAATTCTTTCTCTAGAGGGAAAAGGATTCACTTTTGGGTTGGGTCAGTAGCAGCAAGTTTCAGTTTTGTGTTCTGTTCTGTTTTGGGTTATGCTAAATATAGCATAACATTTTATAATATTGTAAATATTCTCCCCATCCAACCCCTAAAGATGATTATTCTTAAAGAATCTTTCAATTAATTTGGGAATACTTGTATTGTTCAAATCATACTTTATCTGGTTTCTTCTATTCAAGGATACTTGAGGTGTTCATTACCTTCTGGGTTCTACTACAGAATCACAAACTCATTCTGTGAATTTTTATCTTTTGTTCACACAAGTTAGAAATGTTAATTGTTAACTAAATTAACTCTTAAACTGGAGCTTACAGTGCCATGTTTGGCTCCTTAGTTCTCTCTCTCTCCCTCATCTCTAACATGCAGTGTCCAGAAAGGCACAAAACTCAGAAGAGACATCAAAATCCAAGCTAAACATGTGGAATCAAACTGCAGAGAAAGAAAATGAACATTTTGGAGAATCACAAGGGCTATGTCTGTTGTTATTGCTTAAATCATTTCACCCACATGCTGCATTTTAAATAAGTCATTTGCCTGGTTAGTGTTTTTTTTTTAACATACAAATAAACATAAAACTATAATCTTAAATGCATGGTAAGAATCCAGATAATTGCTTTCACTTTTATAATTGGGAGTCAGCCAAATTATATGTCTCACAATGGAGTGAGTCTGAAAGGCACTCTGGGGAGGGCACACTGCATGCATTCAAAATAAAATGGGGTGGGGAGGGACTTTCTTCCTACAGTAACAGCACCTGTGGTCAATGCAGCAGTGTTTCTAAGTTTTTGTTTCATCCTCCTAGAGTTTCCAGATCTATGGATCAAGATATTTAGAAAATGCATGATCAATATTTTTTCTTTAAATAAAATAACAGCATTTATTTGGGGTCTTTAGATTTGCAAATCAGTGAGCACAATGATTTCAATGAGAGCTCAAATTGTGTCCCACTTGGGTCTTTGTTTAAGTTATTCTTTTTTTAAAGAATTGTATTAACTTTCTTGAGATAACAGTGGTTTATAATACTGTATATGATTTAGGGGTACAGGTTCATACCTCTTCAGATGTATGTTACCATACCAAGCCTACCACCAAAACACCCATAATCGTCTACCATAGTCATTTGGGATCCCCTTCCCTCTTTGCACCCAGAATCAATTCTTTCATCGCTCAATTAAAAACTAAATTTTCCCCAAACTATCTAACTTCACAGCTATACACAAAAATTACAACCTCATAGTTTAAAGTTTCTAAGTCTGATTACTCTGCCTGTATTATAATGTCGCCTGATCTTGAGTATTCAAAGACTGATTAATTAGGCACTTCAGCTTTTCCAAATTCCCTGGGTTTTCTGCCATTTGGTTATTTTGAGGTTCACTGGTCTCTTCACATGCCGGGCCAGGAAACAAAAGAAGATGAAAATTCCTACCAGCAAATTTTAACTTCCCACATGATCTACTAAAAATTATGGGAGAAAGAAGGAATAGTTAACATGACAATCAAGTTTCTTCATGTATTTGATTTATTCATAGTATTCTCTCTCTCTGATGCTCATCTGACCAGATGTCGAATTAAGTAAGATAAAACTTGATTTTGACTTTCTGACCTTCCTATTGTTTCACTTTATTGATTAATTTTGTTCCTGAGATCACAGTTCCTTCTCCCTTTGTCCTTCCTTTTCCTTTTCCTCTCTCACTGTCAGCAGGAGTTAACATTTATTTACCAAATGACAGCCCTTTCATTTCTGACTTTGAAGGGGAATCCCTAGGATTTCCTGACCTTTGCCATCACACTTTCATCTCTCCAAATATTGCTACACTAGACTCTGACTCTATAAGCTTATATAGTACCCTAACAGAGAATGGGGTGCTGCCCTGTGACCCTTCCCTCAGCTGCGGTTTTATCATGTCTTCTACCCTTAAGTCTCATCACTTTAGCCACTCACATAGATATTTAAGATGACCCATTATTCAGTCACATAGCTCTCCCCTCATCCCTACTCCCACTACATATCCCAGTAAATGTCCAAACCCTTATCCACTGGAATATAAATCAAAGCAATACCTCTTTCAGTCCCATCTCCCCAACACTGTCTATTCACCAGGCAAAACCATCATTGTCTCCTGAAGCTCAAATTGTCAAAGATTCAGTCAAAAGCTCAGACTACTGGGAGGAAGGCTCCCTAGGGAAAAAATACCTATGACTACGATCCCCAAGCACATAGGATTCATCCTCCATTACCTCCATGGGGGGACCAAAGCCTGTGATATTTTGTCCAACATTAGAATCCACCAACACCTAAATGCAACCCCAACTATGAAGACCTACCCTCCCCCAAAGCTTAAAAGGTGCTCCACAGTTCCAGGATAATGAGAAAAGAGAAGGAGAACACTGATTAGGGATCACAGGTTAATATTCTCCATTCTATTCTATTCTATTCTATTCTATTCTATTCTATTCTATTCTATTCTATTCTATTCTATTCTATTCTATTCTATTCTATTCTATTCTATTCCATTCCATTCCATTCCATTCCATTCTATTCTATTCTATTCTATTCTATTCTATTCTATTCTATTCTATTCTATTCTATGTCATAGTCTACAGCATGACCTATATAATGATATATATGATCACATATCTATGTATCTAACAGACATTTTGTGGTGTATGTACATCATCGCTAATCATCGCAGCAATGCTAAGATAGGTACTACTAATGTTGAGCACGCATGAGAAGCTGAGACTCAACTTGCCAGGAAATGTCAGAACTGGTTTCAAATCCAAATTGTCTGACTCCAAAGTCCATGCTCATTCTACTACATTATTACAGTTTAGCCCTGGGCATTATGCCTATTTATATCATCTTATTCCTCCATTCATCTCATATCTCAAGCTGCCACCAGTCAAATCTTACTATGAAACTTATTATAAACAAGTCATTCCTGCATGACTGACCAGGCCTTCCACTTAAGACCACTTAACCTAGGTAGTATGTTATAACTCCTGTCCAGGATTCCAGCATAGGCCAGAGCCCCTGTTGTTAAGATTCTTTTCCAGGTGACCATTCCAGATGATCAAAAAATCTACCTTGAACAGCATGGAGAAAGAAGGGAGAAACAAACAGCCAGACATTAAAATATATCATAAAGTCTGTAAGGTTAGACAAAGGCTTTTAACCATGGTTCAAAACCCAAAGGCAGTAAAAGAAAGTATTAATGAAAGATGTTGGCAAACAAGGAGAAAATATTTGCAGCAGATACCACACATAAGGCTTAATTTCCCTACTATGTAAAGAATTTTTTTAAATTGTGGTAAAGGACTAAAAATTGAATAGAAAAATGGAACAGTGACACAAACAGATACACACACCCTCTAGGGTGACCCTTAAGCCTATACAAGATGATCAAGCTCACCTATAGTAGAGAAATGCAAATTAAAACACTGAGATACCATTTCTCATTTACTGGGTTAGTGAAAATTATTATTAACTTGTCAAGGCTATGGGGAAACAAGCACTCTGCTACACTTCTGATGGGAAGACAAACTAACAGAACCCTTCTGGAGGGGAATTTGGCTGTACCTGACAAACTACATAAGTGTGTATCTTTTGACCCAGCAATTCCACTTCTATAAATCTAGACTGAAGATACATCTCTAACACAACAAAAATACATAATCACAAGATTATTGATTGTGACAATGTGACTGCAAAATATTGGAGACAATCTAAATATCTATACATAGAAGAGTAGTTATAGAAACTATGATGCACACCACAAAGGAGTACTGCATTATATGTAGCTACAAGAAAGAATAGGAAGCTCTCTCTGGTTTGGGGTGATATGCAGGATATATGAAGAAAGAAAAAAAAAGCAAAGCACAATAAGAGTATCTACAGTGCTAGCCTTCATGCAAGGAAGAAAGGGACAAAAGAAAATATACAGCTGCTTGTGCAGAACACTAATCAATGCACATGGTTACTTTCTGGTTGTTCGTGGCAATAGAAAAGGAGATGGGGGCATGGGAAAGGGTAGTAGGATGGGTGAGCAATATTTCTCTGCCTTTACTTTTTTGTATACCTCTGACTCTTAGGACTATGGTAAAACTTCATGGCAATATATACAATATATATTTTGTAGATAATGTGAGCCAGGCTGTCCACTGTCAGAGAAAGAAGTTATCACTCAGGAAAACAGAAAGTAGTGCATAAGCCTGTGTGTGTATGTATCTATACACACACACACACACACACACACACACACACTGGCTTTGTGTATACACACACACACTGATATAGATATCAATCTAAAGGCATGAATTTTAATATATCTACAGATAGACACACATGCATGCACTCATGCATACACAGATACATACATATGTGTGTGTAGATATATTTCTTAGTTCTGTCTACCTGGAAGAGCCTAGAAAGAGTGATATCCAGTAGCAATAACAGCCCAGTGCCCAGATTCTGTTTCAAGATAACATTCTCCAATGAAAGGGAGCAGAGCTCTATGGAGAAGTGGCTTCTAGAGCAAGGACAGGAAAAATGAGATGAAACATTTAGTGGTATCTAAAAGTAAAGAAGCATTCAAAAAAATGATGGACCTGTTGAAACAATATAGACATCAACCTGAAGGAGCTACCGGGGCAAAGCTGGGACAATTTGAACAACAAAAATATAAACTAAGAGACGATATGCCATAGAATAAATAATAAATATTCTTGAGTGCATATTAATATAAATAAATAATTGAGCAAAAAAAAAATAAGGGACAGTTTGGTGATAAAATGACAAACATTGTAATATTTCTCTTATATGACATCCTCACAGTAGTCAGGTTCATAGAGGCAGAAAATAGAATGGTGGAGGTAGAGATGGGAATTAGTGTTTGGAGGGTACAAAGTTACAACTGAGAAAAATGAAAACATTTCTGGATATGGAAGGTGATGATGATCACACAATGATGTGAATATGATTAATGTCACAGACTTAGATATGGTTAGAATGGCAACTTTTATGTTATATACATTTTATCACAATAAAAATTTTAAATGTATTTGAAAAACAAAAATAAAATTGAATAAGTAATAAACAGAAGAAAAGGTCTAGCTCTTCTGTAGAATAGAATTTTAATTAATAGATGCAGAAGCAGTAAAGATAAGAAAATCTCCATCAAAGTATGAACCACTGTAGCCAGACTGATGGATATTAAACTTTAGGGCAGAAGTATGATGAGAAACAGAATATTTCCACAGTCAGAGTATATCTCCAAAATACTTATTACTTATGAAGGGAAAGATAGTAAAGTGGAAAAACTTGGTAGAAACTATCCTAGTCATGATCAAAGTTAAAAGTGCTACTAACAAGCTGTATTGATGAGAGAGACGTGACATCAATTTTGTGATATTCCTGCCAAAATGCATAGCCTAAATTCAATTATGTGGAAGCATCAGACAAACCCAAACTACTCATCTCTAAATCTTCAGAAGAATCAAAATCTTTAAAGTCAAGGAAAAACTGAGAACAGCTTGAGGATGAAGGAGACTAAAGAGACTTGACAGCTTAAGGACAAGGTGCTTCTGAACTGGAACCATATAAGGTCAATCAGAGAAAATGAAATGGGGGCTGAGGATTGAATGGTAGGAATTCTGATTTCAATGGCTGCACAGCACGTGTAGGAGAATATCCTTATGTGTAGGAAGTGTGCACTGGAGATGAGAGCACACAGTCATCAGTGTATTCTCAGGTTGTTTGGGGGAAAGGGAGTGACTTGTACTTAAGCTGCACACATAAATTCAAGATCCTTTAAAAATAAAAAAGATAGGCAGCTCTCCTGCCTGCCTGCAACTGCGCAGGTGCCCCTCTTTTTCTTTCTCCTTTTCTTAATAAACCTGTTCTTTTAAAATGTAAAAAAAAAAAAAAAGATAATTATTATAAAAAGACAAAGGGCCAGAAAAATGAAAGAGTGAGAAAATTTCAAGACTTATCTCAGGTAAAGGGCACAGAGGCACCACTAGGAGAAATAATAGTTAAGAATGGCTAAGAATTTTCCAGGCTTGGGAGTGAAGAAAGACATAAATCCTCAGGGTGAATGCTTTCATCAATTGCTGAGACAAAAACAAAAATGAACCCCCATCTAAGCATACAATAGCGAAAATTCAGAACAGCAAGGATAAAGAGGAAATCCTAAATGCTACCATGAGAGAAGACAGATTACTTAGAAAAAAAAAAATAAAGCAGCTTTATTAAACTGAAAGCAGGCTTCTCGTGGGTGAATTGATGCCAGCAGACAGTAGAGAATAGCTTCCAATGGATAAGTAAAAACAACAAGAATTGTATGTGGAGCAAAACCAGTGTTGTTTAACTGCAGCAGGTAATGAAATGATATACTGCAACAAGAAGGAAAATGAGCACAGAAGGAAGGAGTGGGAGATTAGGCGCATAATCGGCAAATAATTATCAAAACATATTGGTAAATCTCTTTGACTACTGATTGCTAATGATAACTATAACAACAAATTTTGTAATTCTAAAAACTGGTCAAACTAAAATTCTATAATCAATAAAATGGCAGATTGAAGAAGGGGATTCTGTGGATAATTAAAGTCTGCTATATGCTTTGTCTTGTTCAGAAGGAGAATAGAGAAGAAGAAAAGTCACAGCGTTTAGGGAGAAAGCTTATTGTGCATGTTTAAAATATAAGGAAATTATTAAAGAATAGATTATGAAATTTTCTAAGTGTTGGAGTGGAGGTGGAGGAAAGAATAATACAAAAGTGTAAATACAAAACAAGGAAAGAGCTATTTAAAATATTGGTAAATAGAAAATAACACAAAACAGTAGAAATAGGGCCAACTATGTCATTAATCTAATCAATGAAAACAAATTAAACTGGACTCATTAAGGAAGTTACTATACTATAGATAAAGAAGCAAATATCAGCAATGGGCTACTTTTAAGAGACATCTGAAACAAATACAGAAATGTTGAAAATAGCCGCAAGATGGACCAGAGTGAAAGCATTTGCCAAGAATGTTTTCATTAATCAAGAACGAAAGTCAGAGGTTCGAAGACAATCAGAAATGTTGAAAATAAAGAGATGAAAAATGATAGCTCAGTCAAATATTAACCAAAAGAATTCCAGTGAGCAATTGGTAGCAAATAAAATGCAATTTAACACTGAAAGCATAAACAGAGATAAAGAGCTTCAATTTAAAGTGATTTTTTTAACGTTTACAAGGAAGTAATAACTGCTACGAACTTTTATGTATCTACTAATACAGCTTAAACATCTAGATGAAAAACTGAAGCACAAAGAAAACCAAATAAATCTACATTTACAGTGGGAGACTCTAACACAACTCTGATACTGATAGGACAAAGAACTGGGCAACACAATTAGCAAACATGATATATTGGACAGAAATATTCAGAGAACACTACAACCCCCAAAACAGAGGAAATACATTGTTCACATATATGTGGCATATTTACAAAAAAATCAATTGTTAAGGTACAAAGGAATTTTCAGCAAAATTAAAAAAATCAATAGCATATAGTTTGCATACTCTAACCTCACTGCAACTAAGTTCAAAGAAGGAACGAAAATGAAAACACCTTTATATTTGGAAATAAACATCTCACTTGTAAATAATCAAAGGTTAAGGAGGAGACTACAATGGGATTATAAAAGATTTAGAACAATTTCTGGTGAAAATAGTAGCTCTCTGTAAGTGTTCCTTTGAAACACATAGGATGTAGCAATACTAACTCTGGACCTCTTCCCCTCTGCTCCCTCAGCCCATTCCCTAGAGTCACTGCTGAAACAGGTAAATTTCCCTTTTGCCTACCTTGAGAATACAAGAAGGATGGATGTATTCCAATTTAATCACATATGAGGCCCCCTTCAAGGCCCTGGACTTGCCCTGGAAGTGAATAATACAACACCCCACCTTGCTTGGGACCTCAGGTTTCTCTCCTGCCCCTCATTAAGGATTTATTAAAATTGAAGCCTAAAGAATTAAAACAAGGGACTCTAAGGATTCATCTTAAGATATTTTTAATGTTTTATTCAGCATTTTAGATGTTTGTATTGAGTTTCTTGATATATCTATCCTACCATTTTAGCTAAAATGGAGCAACACCCTTAGGCGAGTCACCTTTACCATCTGTCTATCTTCTTCTTCTGTGTAATGGGGATAGTAACAGAATTTACCTTATGAGTTTTCTGTAGGGAATCAGTGAGGGAGTGCAAGTAAAGTTCTTGGCATTTGAAGGAGCTCAATAAATGCTGACTATATAAGCAGTCACAATTATGATACAGAAAATACAAAAAAAACCCAGTATTATAGAGCCATCTCATTTATGAATAGACCTAGCAAGTTCCTAAGAAATGGAAAAAAATAAGAAGATGAAATTCAGCAAGAGATAAAAAAACAAAAATGGCCAGGTAGGTTTATCTCAGAATGCCAGGGTGATCGCTCACACACAAAATCAACCAATATGGTTGAGCAAACTAATAGAGTAAAAGAAGAAATGACATCATCATCCTAATAAGATGCAATCAAAATAATACCATTTAATCTTCATAATAATCACTCTCAGCAAAGCAGTAGAAGTGAACCCTTTAATCTGAGTACTACAAAACACCAAGTATAAACAGCAGAAATAAAGATGAATCTTTAGAAGGATTTCCACTGAAGACACACTAAAACAATGATTATTTACAATATTTACTCACAAATAAAATAATGATATAGACAACATTATTCCACCGTGATTATTCAACATTATAATGGAGTTTCTAAACCAGTGATGTCCAACAGAAATGCACTGAGAGCTACATATGCTTTTTTCCCCAGTATGCACATTAAAAAAGGTAGAAAAAAGAAAATAATTTCAAGAATATATTTTACTTAATGTCTCGATAGTATATCCAACTAACATGTCAATATGTAATCAACATAAAAAATTAGTAATGATAGTTTATCTTCTTTTTTCATATTAAATCTTCAAAATCTGGTGTGTATTTTTATATTTACAACACAACCTAGACTTGGCACATTTCAAGTACTCATTAACTACATGTGAAAAGGTGCTCAACATCCCATGTAATTAGAAAAACTCATCAAATTGGCAAAAATTAAAAGACTTGAGAATGAAAAGTATTGACAAGGATATAGAGGACTCATATATCACTGGTAGAAGCACCCTAACATTTTGATAACCATATGTAATAAATTTGACAATGTGCATAACATGCAGTCCAATGATCCCACTTCTAGATATACTTTGAGAAAATTCCCCGTAAGTGTACAAATAAGTATCTACTGCAGTGGAAATCAACCAGATGTCTATACACTAAAATAAGTGAAGCTCAAAAACAATCAGAAGAAAATATGTGCAGTGTGAGAGCATTTGTGTAGAATTTATAAAATGACTAAAATCAATACTACATATATTTTAGGTATATTCTATATCTAGTAAAAACAAACAATTTTAGCGAGGTTTGTCACTGTCATGCTATAATTGCTTAAGAATGAGGATTTGGGCCTCTCTGGTGACGCCAAGGGTTAAACACAGCACTATGAAGCAATCCGCAGCCTCTACAGTACATGTTCGATCCCTGGCCAGCTAGGGAGCAACCCATATGACACAGCAGACCTCTCCTGGCTCGCCCGCTGCTCCCCTCCCTCAGCAGTGTACTTTGGTCAATCTGCCTGTTCTGTCCCCACTCTGTCTCTGGTGAATCCTCTCACCCCCCACATCTCTGGCCTGTACCCCAGCTCTTGAATGTATGAATAAATAAATCTTTTTAAAAAAGAGAATGAGGTGAGGACTTTGTTTTGCAGATAATTTTCAGGCTTCACTATGGGGGACATAATATGATGCCCTAGATATTGGTCTCTAGTCCAACTAAAGATGTCTTTGTTTTATGTGCAGAGGAAGGGTGTCTAGATTATCAGGGAAGTGACTTTCTTTTATATATATATATATTTTTTTTTTATATCATTGTTCATTTTTAAACTATATTTGCTTCCCCCACCCCCTCAGGTGTAGTCCCCATAGAGTTTCCTTCACCAGTGGACCCATGCACCATCACCTTAGTCCCCTGTGCTCCTCCCTCCCTCCTTCTGATCCCTCTCCCTCCTTCTCATACTGATTATAAATCAGCATGTCTCTGATTTATAGTTGTCCATTTTTGCTTTGTTGTGTTTTGGACTGTTATTATTTTTTTACACTGATGTCTTATTTGGTTCCCCTATATTCCTGCCATAAGTGAAACCATCCAATATATTTCTTTTCCTTCTGGCTTATTTCACTGAGCATAATTCCTTCTAGTTCCATACACATTGCTGCGAATGGCATGAGTTTATCTTTTTTGATTGATGAATAATATTCCATTGTGTATATATGCCACATCTTCTTGATCCAGTCATCTATTTTGGGGCATCTGGGTTGTTTCCAGGTTTTACCTATTCTAAATAGTGTTGCAATAAACATAAGTGTACAGGTGTTCTTTTGAATCACTGTTTTTGTGTCCTTTGGGTAGATCCCTAGTAATGGAATTGCCAGGTCATATGGTAGCTCCATTTTTAGTAGTAGTGACTTTCCCCAGGAAACTCTGAACACAATTCTACTCTGGTAGTCAATGACTCAAGCATCACATTGGATAAGCAAGACAGGGTTGGAAGAAGGACATTTTCCCCACTGCCTCAGCTCCAGAATGGCTTTTGCTCAAAGGGTCTCCAGGAGGCTCATTTTATTTTAGTACAATGAGGATTTTCCACAGGAAGCTGTATCTGTCTCCACCATAGATCCCACAGTAACTGAACCTGCCATTGCACAGTTTTCAGTGTCCCAGATCAAATCACTTTCCCACATAAAATAATTATGTATCATAAATATCTTTATTGAAAGATAGATGGATAAAAGACAGATGTTAGATTTACAGGTGATTGCTAAGTAGATGGATAGGAGAGATAATAGATATAGAGATATCATTCCCCCTTTTTGAGATTTCCACTCTGCTACATAAAATTTATCCACTAAAGGAATGAACAAATATGCCAATACTCACGAGAATTCTGTTTAAAAAAAGTAAGATCCTCAGGAATGTTCTGTAATTAACTATGTTCTGCATAACAAACATAAATCTGAGAATTGAGGATTTGAGTTGCTTCACACTGTCTTTTTTGGCTCGAAGTTAAGAGGACCAGGATGTGGTTTCAATTTTGATGCACTAATTATGTTTGTCAATTGTGAGCTTTGCTTAATTAATTAGTCATGCAAATTTAACTTTAGGATTTTTTGCACATCTAAATCATTACTCTAGCAATTAAAAAGCTGCTTTGATTAGCTCTTTTCACAGTGGCTAGCACAGTACACTTCTGTCAACTTTCTTTAGTCAAGCTAGTATTTGTGTAATGTTTAGAAAAATATATTCTATATATTTTGAGAATAAATAAAAACTACAAAAGGTGGCCTCCAGTGGAACGTAAATCAGCAACTGCTACCTCGATAAAACCAGCGACTAGAGACTGGAAATTGTAATAGCGCATGTTTAGGAGGAGTTCCCAGGGGTAGGGCGAGCTGGGTGTGCTGAATAAACCAGGAAACAAGTTTCTTTGGTTTAATTCAGGTGGGAGGAGGAGAACAGTCAGAGATTTATGTGTGTGGCCCAAATCAATGACAAAACTTATATAAACACACCATAGGAACCTGTCCTTGTCCACTGCCTGGCTGACCTAGTCTTACTCTTACAATCACAAATAATACTGTGCCCAAGGTAAAGCACGTGTCAAGGGCAGCTCTCCCCAAGGTCGCATTTCAATACTTTAATAAGCCAACTGTCAGGAACTTTTTTGATATGAATGATTAGGTGAAAGAGGAAGAGTTTCTTACGGAGTCTCCAATGATAAAAATGTGTGCATTTTCTGAGCACTCCAGAACAGAATATTAAGGTATCAATTAGGCTTAAACAAAGGTAGCCCTAGAGCTCTGAAATATGAATGTCCTTAACAGAGAAATTTAATAACTACAAAGACATGACTTAGATTCCACAGCACCTTGATACTACAAATCCTCCACTGGTCTGACAGAACTAAAACTGATTTTCAGACTTTTCTCAATAAATTTGTCCCCCTCTCCCCAATATCCCAAATATGTGACTATGCAAACACATGTACATATATGTGCTGACTACATCCCTCTCAAGTTCTCATATGTTTAGGGATGCTTAATAAAGACCTGTCAGGATTTAGTTCCCTCTCACCTTCTCAGGGACCTCCCTTAGAAATGAGATTGACTACATTCACACGCCCCCACCCCCATGCATTACCTCCATTTCTCCAGACTTCTGGATTTCTCCCCTGCACATACTGATGAACCCATGCCACCCACCCCAGCATCTCTCTAGCAACCATACTCCCTCCCTTCTGCCTTCTCAGACATCCTCATGAAGAAGCTATCTAATCTCTCTCTCTCTCCACTTCCTTGCCATTTACTCACTTCTCAGCCCACGACAAACTGGCTTCCACTGAAACCAGTCCTGCTGAATTCACCCTGTTCTCTCCATTTGCCAAAGCAAGTGAAGACTTCTCAGTCCATCTTATGAAGTCTTCCTGAAGCGCTGGACACCATTAATCTCACTCTTCCTGAAGATCTGCCTCTGGAGCTTCCTAGGTAACACTCAACTGAGTCACTTTCTAGTCTCTCCCTTCTCAGCCTCTTTGGCTAGTTCTTCCTCCTCCAACATCTTCCCAAAAGTTGAATGTCCCATAGGTTCTTCCTCAACCCTAGATTCTTGGTGATAGATATTTCATCTTCATCAGAAGCCTGATTATCTTAATCTGCTATGGTCTTATTTCCACATTCAATATTCCTCAAATTCTGTTTGTTTTATCCCTTCATTTTCTGTCCTGCCTCTCTGGGCACAAACTTCTTATACAAACTGCAGTAAAAATAAGATTTCTAAGAAGAAAGTCTGATCATAGCACACCCTTACTTGGTATGTATCATGGTTCCATATCAATTATAGCTGTGGATTCCTAAGCTTTTTATAAAGGCATATTTTCTGCACCTGGAGAAATTTATGTCCTCACAATGTCTGGGAGCTAGCAGGTGCTCAATAAACAACTGTTGAGTAAAAATGAAGTTAAACTTAAAAAGTACATGTTAAGCTGAGCGATTACTATCTTTTTAAAAAAGATTAATTAATTAATTTATTTATTTATTTATTTATTCATTTATACAGTCAGAAGCGGGGGAGGGTGAGAGAATTCACCAGAGCCAGAGCGGGGAGCAGAACAGGCAGACTGATGGAAGTACAATGCTGAGGGGTGCAGCGGGCATGGTAGGAGAGGTCTGTAGCACCATGTGAGACCCTCACCAGTGGCCGGGGATCGAACCGGTGCTGCGGAGGCTGCGGGCAGCCTCACAGCCCAGCGCTTAGCTGCTGTGCCACCGGGGAGGCCCTGAGCAATTACTATTAAACCCGTAGTAGGAGCAACTAGGAACTGATCACCCCTGCATTTCCACCCCCCCTACATTCAAGCACCTTTGTGAATTCCCTGCTGCTTCAGGGCACATCTGAAGAGCCATATGAAAGTTCAAGCTTCCGAGTTTGGCTACAGACCCTTGATAAACTCATTTCTACTTACTCTCCAACATCATTTCCTATTGTCCTCCATCTTCACCCTCATTCTGGTCTTGCAAAATTGAATAACTTGCCATCCCTGGACTGCCAAGGGCTTCACACATAGTTATTTTTGCCTGGAATATGCTTGTCCTCCTTGACAGCTTAGAAAACTTCAACTTATTCCTCAAGACCAGCTCAAAGAGAAAGCCTTTTTTGATTCCATAAGCAGAATGTATCACTCCTTTTTGCCATAAACATAGCTCATCCATGCTTTTATTACAAAACCTTATCACACTCTAAATCAATTTTTACCTCAGGTTTATCTTCTCTACTGGGCTATGAAGGCAGCAAGGGTTTCTGATTTATCTTTGTAACTCAGGGTCTACCAAAGTGCTTAGTACCCAGGAGGTACTCAATATATGTTTGCATAATAAATGAAATTCTGCTGGAACAAATCAATCTTTTATCTCACATCCTTTTTGTAATGAGGTGGAGAATAAATAATTTTGAATCCTTTGTATTATTTTGTAAGTCACAGAGCATACCATGTTAAAAAGTGGCCTGTTAATCTTATACTATGTATGTCTTAGTAGAAATGACTGGGGTTAAGCCTTGTGGATTCACCCAAATATTAGAGAAAATGTTAGTCTTTTTAATTGAAATTGAGATGTATGAAATCTAATGGGTCATTATAACTGTTCTTCTCTTGGACACAGTTGAAATAATGCCTTGAATTTTAGATTTTAGGAAATAAATAAGAAAGAAAAAAATACATGGATATATTTGTTTCATATGGATGAGGGCACAAGATTCTGATCCCTTAACAGATTCAGCTAAGGGTTGCCTCTTTAATGACATAAAATCAGAAATAAGAAACATCAGATGCAGACTAGTTGAGGAAATTTGATAATAAAATTTAACTCAGCTAAGTAAATGAGACTATTCCCAGGTAATTAAAAGCTATCCTTTAATTCCCCTCCATTGGTCTCCAGAGTCAGTATTTCTATATCAATTGTTGCATCAGTTTTCTTGTCATTCTGAAATCCAATGTGTTTGTCTCTCAGCAATTGATTTTGTCTTCTACTTCTGGGAAGTTTTCAATTTTGTAATAAAGAATCATATTCATTTTCGACTTGTCACTCAGTCACACCATGATAACAAGTACTATACCTACTGTCTCATTAACCAAAAAATATCTGGTATAATCCAAGATCTGCACATACCAACATAACGTACTCCATGTTTACAAAGACGACACTGTAGAATCTGAAACACCTTCTGAATCATGAAAAAGGGATGGGTTTTGTTTCAAGTGTACTTTATTATATTCTAACTGGGTGAAAAGTTATGATTCATATAGAGCATATATGGAGTGTGCATGCATGTGTGAATATTTGTTTGTGACACCAAATCCACCAAACACAATCCATCATAGGAAGCTTACACTGAACTAGGGATTCTCAGAGCATGAGCTAAAGACCCATGAGGAAATTGGAGAAGCTTTAAGAAGTACCACAAAGTCAAAACTTGATTTTAGTAATACTAAGACATGATTAACCTTTTTCATTCTCATTCTCTCACAAGTTGTAATTTTTCAGAGGCTACATGACATGTACTGTGGAATAGCCTGTAGAAGGAGATATGAGATCCAGTTGTCTTCTCTGTAGCCAGACATTAAAGATTGTGACAAAATGTAAAACAACCTATTTTCTGTCTTGGAAAATACAGTTGTATTTCATAAAATGTTATTTATGCTAAAATGCAATGAAATAATTTGTAAGCCAATATGCTTCCTGAATCTGAATCTTTTATTTGTACTGGAAAATTCCCACATACTATCTCTTCAAGCATTTCCTACTTCTCCCCATTCTCTTCTCCATCTAGAATGCCAATACATGTTTGGCTATTTCATGCTCACAAGTTCAACAACTTTCTTAATTTCCATTCTTATAACTTTATGCTGCGCTTTAGGTACCTCCTACAGATCTTTCCAGTTTGCTAATTCTTTTTACAACTGATTCTAATCTTCTTGAGCCCTTCTGTTATAGCAAAAAATGGCTTATACTAAGTGAAATAAGCCAGAAGGAGAAAGATAAACAACAGATGACTTCACTTAAATGTGGAATATAGAAAATTAAAACCAACCCTTGAAAACTGACCATAGATCTTTTGCTTTCAAAGGGGGAAGGAGAGATGTGAAAAAGGGGGATGGGGTGAGGGGAAATCACAATGGATTGTGGTGGAGGATAATGGGTACTTCGGTGGTGGGAATGCTATTGTGTATATTCTGAAGGGGGGGAAATTCTATTTTGTCAAAACACTAGCAAGGATGTAAAATAATGGTGCTTCAATAGCAACCAATTCTTTTAAAATTTAATTATCATATTTTTTATTTTTAGTTTTACTTTGTTTTTGAACATATGCTAGATATTGTTTATGTGTCATTTTAGTGACAGCTTCTGATATTATTTCCTTAAACCGTTTAAAAATATTAAAACTCAGGTATCCCTGGTGGCCTGGGGGTTGAGTCTTAATGCTATCACCTCGACGGCCTGAGTTTGATCCCCAGCCAGGGAGCTAACCCACATGTGGCACAGCAGACCTCTCCTGTCTCACCTGCTGCTCCCCTCAGAAGTGTATTTCAGTGGTTCTGCCTGTTTTGCTCCCCATTCCATCTCTGGTGGGTCCTCTCACCCACTGAGCCTCTGGCCTGCACTCCAGTTCTTCTACACACAAAAAAAATAAAAATCTACAAAGTAGTAATAAAAAATAAAAAGGGGCTCCCCAGTGCACAGCGGTTGGAGCGCTGGGTTGCGAAGCTGCCCGCAGCCCTCTGCGGCGCCGGTTCGATCCCCGGCTGCTCCCCGGCCACCAGAGGAGGGTCCCACATGGGCGCGCAGACCTCTCCTGCCGCCCGCTGCTCCCCTCAGCAGTGTACTTCGGTCCCTCTGCTGCTCTGCTCCCCGCTCTGGCTCTGGTGAATTCTCTCACCCTCCCGCACTCTGACTGTACCCAGTGCTTGTATAAATAAATAAATAAATAAATAATAAATAAATCTTTAAAAAAAATAAAATATAAACTCATTTTATATCATTATTTGACTGCTCAGTTTATCTGGAGATCCTAGAGATCTGTTACTATTATTTTCTCTGCATATATTAATACCAGAAATGGTTCTTCCTTCCTCACGTAATTTTGGATTGTGAGTTCACAATCAATCAAGTCTTTATTTTTTATGCATACAAGAGCTGGGGTACAGGCCAGAGGTGTGGAGGGTGAGAGAAATCACCAGAGACAAAGTGGGGAGCAGAACAGGCAGATTGACCAAAGTACACTGCTGAGGGGAGCAGCGGGTGAGTTAGGAGAGGTCTGTTGTGCCATGTGGGTAGCTCCGTGGCTGGGGGTTGAACTCATGCTGCAGTGGCAGTGGACAGCTTCACAAGTTGCATCTTAACCCCTTGCACCACCAGGGAGGCAGGCCCTCAATCAAGTCTTATCCAGGGAAATCTTGTGTAGCTGTAACTGAAGACATCAGTCTTCAGAGACTTCAGAAGAGTCTTCAGAGAGTTTTTTTTGCCTTTGCTTCTTTTCATTCAAGGTGCCTGAGGTAGGATATATTAGA
>NW_023601754.1:29604368-29624466 GCF_014898055.3 Talpa occidentalis
TCTATTCTATTCTATTCTATTCTATTCTATTCTATTCTATTCTATTCTATTCTATGTCATAGTCTACAGTATGACCTATATATATGATATATATGATCACATATCTATGTATCTAACAGACATTTTGTGGTGTATGTACATCATCGCTAATCATCGCAGCAATGCTAAGATAGGTACTACTAATGTTGAGCACGCATGAGAAGCTGAGACTCAACTTGCCAGGAAATGTCAGAACTGGTTTCAAATCCAAATTGTCTGACTCCAAAGTCCATGCTCATTCTACTACATTATTACAGTTTAGCCCTGGGCATTATGCCTATTTATATCATCTTATTCCTCCATTCATCTCATATCTCAAGCTGCCACCAGTCAAATCTTACTATGAAACTTATTATAAACAAGTCATTCCTGCATGACTGACCAGGCCTTCCACTTAAGACCACTAACCTAGGTAGTATGTTATAACTCCTGTCCAGGATTCCAGCATAGGCCAGAGCCCCTGTTGTTAAGATTCTTTTCCAGGTGACCATTCCAGATGATCAAAAAATCTACCTTGAACAGCATGGAGAAAGAAGGGAGAAACAAACAGCCAGACATTAAAATATATCATAAGTCTGTAAGGTTAGACAAAGGCTTTTAACCATGGTTCAAAACCCAAAGGCAGTAAAAGAAAGTATTAATGAAAGATGTTGGCAAACAAGGAGAAATATTTGCAGCAGATACCACACATAAGGCTTAATTTCCCTACTATGTAAAGAATTTTTTTAAATTGTGGTAAAGGACTAAAAATTGAATAGAAAAATGGAACAGTGACACAAACAGATACACACACCCTCTAGGGTGACCCTTAAGCCTATACAAGATGATCAAGCTCACCTATAGTAGAGAAATGCAAATTAAAACACTGAGATACCATTTCTCATTTACTGGGTTAGTGAAAATTATTATTACTTGTCAAGGCTATGGGGAAACAAGCACTCTGCTACACTTCTGATGGGAAGACAAACTAACAGAACCCTTCTGGAGGGGAATTTGGCTGTACCTGACAAACTACATAAGTGTGTATCTTTTGACCCAGCAATTCCACTTCTATAAATCTAGACTGAAGATACATCTCTAACACAACAAAAATACATAATCACAAGATTATTGATTGTGACAATGTGACTGCAAAATATTGGAGACAATCTAAATATCTATACATAGAAGAGTAGTTATAGAAACTATGATGCACACCACAAAGGGAGTACTGCATTATATGTAGCTACAAGAAAGAATAGGAAGCTCTCTCTGGTTTGGGGTGATATGCAGGATATATGAAGAAAGAAAAAAAAAGCAAAGCACAATAAGAGTATCTACAGTGCTAGCCTTCATGCAAGGAAGAAAGGGACAAAAGAAAATATACAGCTGCTTGTGCAGAACACTAATCAATGCACATGGTTACTTTCTGGTTGTTCGTGGCAATAGAAAAGGAGATGGGGGCATGGGAAAGGGTAGTAGGATGGGTGAGCAATATTTCTCTGCCTTTACTTTTTTTGTATACCTCTGACTCTTAGGACTATGGTAAAACTTCATGGCAATATATACAATATATATTTTGTAGATAATGTGAGCCAGGCTGTCCACTGTCAGAGAAAGAAGTTATCACTCAGGAAAACAGAAAGTAGTGCATAAGCCTGTGTGTGTATGTATCTATACACACACACACACACACACACACACACACACTGGCTTTGTGTATACACACACACACTGATATAGATATCAATCTAAAGGCATGAATTTTAATATATCTACAGATAGACACACATGCATGCACTCATGCATACACAGATACATACATATGTGTGTGTAGATATATTTCTTAGTTCTGTCTACCTGGAAGAGCCTAGAAAGAGTGATATCCAGTAGCAATAACAGCCCAGTGCCCAGATTCTGTTTCAAGATAACATTCTCCAATGAAAGGGGCAGAGCTCTATGGAGAAGTGGCTTCTAGAGCAAGGACAGGAAAAATGAGATGAAACATTTAGTGGTATCTAAAAGTAAAGAAGCATTCAAAAAATGATGGACCTGTTGAAACAATATAGACATCAACCTGAAGGAGCTACCGGGGCAAAGCTGGGACAATTTGAACAACAAAAATATAAACTAAGAGACGATATGCCATAGAATAAATAATAAATATTCTTGAGTGCATATTAATATAAATAAATAATTGAGCAAAAAAAATAAGGGACAGTTTGGTGATAAAATGACAAACATTGTAATATTTCTCTTACATGACATCCTCACAGTAGTCAGGTTCATAGAGGCAGAAAATAGAATGGTGGAGGTAGAGATGGGAATTAGTGTTTGGAGGGTACAAAGTTACAACTGAGAAAAATGAAAACATTTCTGGATATGGAAGGTGATGATGATCACACAATGATGTGAATATGATTAATGTCACAGACTTAGATATGGTTAGAATGGCAACTTTTATGTTATATACATTTTATCACAATAAAAATTTTAAATGTATTTGAAAAACAAAAATAAAATTGAATAAGTAATAAACAGAAGAAAAGGTCTAGCTCTTCTGTAGAATAGAATTTTAATTAATAGATGCAGAAGCAGTAAAGATAAGAAAATCTCCATCAAAGTATGAACCACTGTAGCCAGACTGATGGATATTAAACTTTAGGGCAGAAGTATGATGAGAAACAGAATATTTCCACAGTCAGAGTATATCTCCAAAATACTTATTACTTATGAAGGGAAAGATAGTAAAGTGGAAAAACTTGGTAGAAACTATCCTAGTCATGATCAAAGTTAAAAGTGCTACTAACAAGCTGTATTGATGAGAGAGACGTGACATCAATTTTGTGATATTCCTGCCAAAATGCATAGCCTAAATTCAATTATGTGGAAGCATCAGACAAACCCAAACTACTCATCTCTAAATCTTCAGAAGAATCAAAATCTTTAAAGTCAAGGAAAAACTGAGAACAGCTTGAGGATGAAGGAGACTAAAGAGACTTGACAGCTTAAGGACAAGGTGCTTCTGAACTGGAACCATATAAGGTCAATCAGAGAAAATGAAATGGGGGCTGAGGATTGAATGGTAGGAATTCTGATTTCAATGGCTGCACAGCACGTGTAGGAGAATATCCTTATGTGTAGGAAGTGTGCACTGGAGATGAGAGCACACAGTCATCAGTGTATTCTCAGGTTGTTTGGGGGAAAGGGAGTGACTTGTACTTAAGCTGCACACATAAATTCAAGATCCTTTAAAAATAAAAAAGATAGGCAGCTCTCCTGCCTGCCTGCAACTGCGCAGGTGCCCCTCTTTTTCTTTCTCCTTTTCTTAATAAACCTGTTTTTTTAAAATGTAAAAAAAAAATAAAAAGATAATTATTATAAAAAGACAAAGGGCCAGAAAAATGAAAGAGTGAGAAAATTTCAAGACTTATCTCAGGTAAAGGGCACAGAGGCACCACTAGGAGAAATAATAGTTAAGAATGGCTAAGAATTTTCCAGGCTTGGGAGTGAAGAAAGACATAAATCCTCAGGGTGAATGCTTTCATCAATTGCTGAGACAAAACAAAAATGAACCCCCATCTAAGCATACAATAGCGAAAATTCAGAACAGCAAGGATAAAGAGGAAATCCTAAACGCTACCATGAGAGAAGACAGATTACTTAGAAAAAAAGTAAAATAAAGCAGCTTTATTAAACTGAAAGCAGGCTTCTCGTGGGTGAATTGATGCCAGCAGACAGTAGAGAATAGCTTCCAATGGATAAGTAAAAACAACAAGAATTGTATGTGGAGCAAAACCAGTGTTGTTTAACTGCAGCAGGTAATGAAATGATATACTGCAACAAGAAGGAAAATGAGCACAGAAGGAAGGAGTGGGAGATTAGGCGCATAATCGCAAATAATTAACAAAACATATTGGTAAATCTCTTTGACTACTGATTGCTAATGATAACTATAACAACAAATTTTGTATTCTAAAAACTGGTCAAACTAAAATTCTATAATCAATAAAATGGCAGATTGAAGAAGGGGATTCTGTGGATAATTAAAGTCTGCTATATGCTTTGTCTTGTTCAGAAGGAGAATAGAGAAGAAGAAAAGTCACAGCGTTTAGGGAGAAAGCTTATTGTGCATGTTTAAAATATAAGGAAATTATTAAAGAATAGATTATGAAATTTTCTAAGTGTTGGAGTGGAGGTGGAGGAAAGAATAATACAAAAGTGTAAATACAAAACAAGGAAAGAGCTATTTAAAATATTGGTAAATAGAAAATAACACAAAACAGTAGAAATAGGGCCAACTATGTCATTAATCTAATCAATGAAAACAAATTAAACTGGACTCATTAAGGAAGTTACTATACTATAGATAAAGAAGCAAATATCAGCAATGGGCTACTTTTAAGAGACATCTGAAACAAATACAGAAATGTTGAAAATAGCCGCAAGATGGACCAGAGTGAAAGCATTTGCCAAGAATGTTTTCATTAATCAAGAACGAAAGTCAGAGGTTCGAAGACAATCAGAAATGTTGAAAATAAAGAGATGAAAAATGATAGCTCAGTCAAATATTAACCAAAAGAATTCCAGTGAGCAATTGGTAGCAAATAAAATGCAATTTAACACTGAAAGCATAAACAGAGATAAAGAGCTTCAATTTAAAGTGATTTTTTTAACGTTTACAAGGAAGTAATAACTGCTACGAACTTTTATGTATCTACTAATACAGCTTAAACATCTAGATGAAAAACTGAAGCACAAAGAAAACCAAATAAATCTACATTTACAGTGGGAGACTCTAACACAACTCTGATACTGATAGGACAAAGAACTGGGCAACACAATTAGCAAACATGATATATTGGACAGAAATATTCAGAGAACACTACAACCCCCAAAACAGAGGAAATACATTGTTCACATATATGTGGCATATTTACAAAAAAATCAATTGTTAAGGTACAAAGGAATTTTCAGCAAAATTAAAAAAATCAATAGCATATAGTTTGCATACTCTAACCTCACTGCAACTAAGTTCAAAGAAGGAACGAAAATGAAAACACCTTTATATTTGGAAATAAACATCTCACTTGTAAATAATCAAAGGTTAAGGAGGAGACTACAATGGGATTATAAAAGATTTAGAACAATTTCTGGTGAAAATAGTAGCTCTCTGTAAGTGTTCCTTTGAAACACATAGGATGTAGCAATACTAACTCTGGACCTCTTCCCCTCTGCTCCCTCAGCCCATTCCCTAGAGTCACTGCTGAAACAGGTAAATTTCCCTTTTGCCTACCTTGAGAATACAAGAAGGATGGATGTATTCCAATTTAATCACATATGAGGCCCCCTTCAAGGCCCTGGACTTGCCCTGGAAGTGAATAATACAACACCCCACCTTGCTTGGGACCTCAGGTTTCTCTCCTGCCCCTCATTAAGGATTTATTAAAATTGAAGCCTAAAGAATTAAAACAAGGGACTCTAAGGATTCATCTTAAGATATTTTTAATGTTTTATTCAGCATTTTATGTTTGTATTGAGTTTCTTGATATATCTATCCTACCATTTTAGCTAAAATGGAGCAACACCTTAGGCGAGTCACCTTTACCATCTGTCTATCTTCTTCTTCTGTGTAATGGGGATAGTAACAGAATTTACCTTATGAGTTTTCTGTAGGGAATCAGTGAGGGAGTGCAAGTAAAGTTCTTGGCATTTGAAGGAGCTCAATAAATGCTGACTATATAAGCAGTCACAATTATGATACAGAAAATACAAAAAAAACCCAGTATTATAGAGCCATCTCATTTATGAATAGACCTAGCAAGTTCCTAAGAAATGGAAAAAAATTAAGAAGATGAAATTCAGCAAGAGATAAAAAAACAAAAATGGCCAGGTAGGTTTATCTCAGAATGCCAGGGTGATCGCTCACACAAAATCAACCAATATGGTTGAGCAAACTAATAGAGTAAAAGAAGAAATGACATCATCATCCTAATAAGATGCAATCAAAATAATACCATTTAATCTTCATAATAATCACTCTCAGCAAAGCAGTAGAAGTGAACCCTTTAATCTGAGTAGCTACAAAACACCAAGTATAAACAGCAGAAATAAAGATGAATCTTTAGAAGGATTTCCACTGAAGACACACTAAAACAATGATTATTTACAATATTTACTCACAAATAAAATAATGATATAGACAACATTATTCCACCGTGAAATTCAACATTATAATGGAGTTTCTAAACCAGTGATGTCCAACAGAAATGCACTGAGAGCTACATATGCTTTTTTCCCCAGTATGCACATTAAAAAAGGTAGAAAAAAGAAAATAATTTCAAGAATATATTTTACTTAATGTCTCGATAGTATATCCAACTAACATGTCAATATGTAATCAACATAAAAAATTAGTAATGATAGTTTATCTTCTTTTTTTCATATTAAATCTTCAAAATCTGGTGTGTATTTTTATATTTACAACACAACCTAGACTTGGCACATTTCAAGTACTCATTAACTACATGTGAAAAGGTGCTCAACATCCCATGTAATTAGAAAAACTCATCAAATTGGCAAAATTAAAAGACTTGAGAATGAAAAGTATTGACAAGGATATAGAGGACTCATATATCACTGGTAGAAGCACCCTAACATTTTGATAACCATATGTAATAAATTTGACAATGTGCATAACATGCAGTCCAATGATCCCACTTCTAGATATACTTTGAGAAAATTCCCCTGTAAGTGTACAAATAAGTATCTACTGCAGTGGAAATCAACCAGATGTCTATACACTAAAATAGTGAAGCTCAAAAACAATCAGAAGAAAATATGTGCAGTGTGAGAGCATTTGTGTAGAATTTATAAAATGACTAAAATCAATACTACATATATTTTAGGTATATTCTATATCTAGTAAAAACAAACAATTTTAGCGAGGTTTGTCACTGTCATGCTATAATTGCTTAAGAATGAGGATTTGGGCCTCTCTGGTGACGCCAAGGGTTAAACACAGCACTATGAAGCAATCCGCAGCCTCTATAGTACATGTTCGATCCCTGGCCAGCTAGGGAGCAACCCATATGACACAGCAGACCTCTCCTGGCTCGCCCGCTTCTCCCCTCCCTCAGCAGTGTACTTGGTCAATCTGCCTGTTCTGTTCCCCACTCTGTCTCTGGTGAATCCTCTCACCCCCCACATCTCTGGCCTGTACCCCAGCTCTTGAATGTATGAATAAATAAATCTTTTTAAAAAGAGAATGAGGTGAGGACTTTGTTTTGCAGATAATTTTCAGGCTTCACTATGGGGGACATAATATGACGCCCTAGATATTGGTCTCTAGTCCAACTAAAGATGTCTTTGTTTTATGTACAGAGGAAGGGTGTCTAGATTATCAGGGAAGTGACTTTCTTTTATATATATATATATTATTTTTTTATTCATTGTTCATTTTTAAACTATATTTGCTTCCCCCACCCCTCAGGTGTAGTCCCCATAGAGTTTCCTTCACCAGTGGACCCGTGCACCATCACCTTAGTCCCCTGTGCTCCTCCCTCCCTCCTTCTGATCCCTCTCCCTCCTTCTCATACTGATTATAAATCAGCATGTCTCTGATTTATAGTTGTCCATTTTTGCTTTGTTGTGTTTGGAACTGTTATTATTTTTTTACACTGATGTCTTATTTGGTTCCCCTATATTCCTGCCATAAGTGAAACCATCCTATATTTCTTTTTCCTTCTGGCTTATTTCACTGAGCATAATTCCTTCTAGTTCCATACACGTTGCTGCGAATGGCATGAGTTTATCTTTTTTGATTGGATAATATTCCATTGTGTATATATGCCACATCTTCTTGATCCAGTCATCTATTTTGGGGCATCTGGGTTGTTTCCAGGTTTTACCTATTGTAAATAGTGTTGCAATAAACATAAGTGTACAGGTGTTCTTTTGAATCACTGTTTTTTGTGTCCTTTGGGTAGATCCCTAGTAATGGAATTGCCAGGTCATATGGTAGCTCCATTTTTAGTAGTAGTGACTTTTCCCAGGAAACTCTGAACACAATTCTACTCTGGTAGTCAATGACTCAAGCATCACATTGGATAAGCAAGACAGGGTTGGAAGAAGGACATTTTCCCCACTGCCTCAGCTCCAGAATGGCTTTTGCTCAAAGGGTCTCCAGGAGGCTCATTTTATTTTAGTACAATGAGGATTTTCCACAGGAAGCTGTATCTGTCTCCACCATAGATCCCACAGTAACCGAACCTGCCATTGCACAGTTTTCAGTGTCCCAGATCAAATCACTTTCCCACATAATAATTATGTATCATAAATATCTTTATTGAAAGATAGATGGATAAAAGACAGATGTTAGATTTACAGGTGATTGCTAAGTAGATGGATAGGAGAGATAATAGATATAGAGATATCATTCCCCCTTTTTGAGATTTCCACTCTGCTACATAAAATTTATCCACTAAAGGAATGAACAAATATGCCAATACTCACGAGAATTCTGTTTAAAAAAAGTAAGATCCTCAGGAATGTTCTGTAATTAACTATGTTCTGCATAACAAACATAAATCTGAGAATTGAGGATTTGAGTTGCTTCACACTGTCTTTTTTGGCTCGAAGTTAAGAGGACCAGGATGTGGTTTCAATTTGTGATGCACTAATTATGTTTGTCAATTGTGAGCTTTGCTTAATTAATTAGTCATGCAAATTTAACTTTAGGATTTTTTGCACATCTAAATCATTACTCTAGCAATTAAAAGCTGCTTTGATTAGCTCTTTTCACAGTGGCTAGCACAGTACACTTCTGTCAACTTTCTTTAGTCAAGCTAGTATTTGTGTAATGTTTAGAAAAAATATATTCTAAATATATTTTCGAGAGTAATAAAAAATACAAAAGGTGGCCTCCAGTGGAACGTAAATCAGCAACTGCTTACTCGATAAAACCAGCGACTAGAGACTGGAAATTGTAATAGCGCTTGTTTAGTGAGGAGTTTCCAGGGGTTAGGGCGAAGGTGGTGTGCTGAATAACCAGGAAACAGTTTCTTTGGTTAAAATTTCTATGGTGGGAGGGAGGAGAACATTCAGAGATTTTATGTGTGTGGCCCATATCAATGACAAAACTATTTATAAAGCACCCATAGGACCTGTCTTGTCCTTCACTGCCCTGGGCTGGGATTAGATTATCGCATACTTTTAAAGCACAGAACAAATAAATACTGATGCCCAGTCATAAGCACGTGTCTCAGGGAAGCTCTCCCCAGTCCTTTCATACTTTAAAGTAAGATCCCAACTGTCAATGGAACATTTTGAATGTGATGAATTAGGTGAAAGAGGAACAGTTGTCTTTCATGGAGTCTCCAATGATAAAAAATTGTGAGAGGAAGGCATTATATATATGTGGCATTTTCCAGAACAGGAGAATATTAAGGTATCAATTAGGCTTAAGGTAGCCCTAGAGCTCTGAAATATGAATGTTCTAAACAGAGAAATTTATAACTAAAAGACATGACTTAGATTCCACAGCACCTTGATACTACAAATCCTCCACTGGTCTGACAGAACTAAAACTGATTTTCAGACTTTTCTCAATAAATTTTCCCCTCCCCAATATCCCAAATATGTGACTATGCAAACACATGTACATATATGTGCTGACTACATCCCTCTCAAGTTCTCATATGTTTAGGGATGCTTAATAAAGACCTGTCAGGATTTAGTTCCCTCTCACCTTCTCAGGGACCTCCCTTAGAAATGAGATTGACTACATTCACACGCCCCCACCCATGCATTACCTCCATTTCTCCAGACTTCTGGATTTCTCCCCTGCACATACTGATGAACCCATGCCACCCACCCCAGCATCTCTCTAGCAACCATACTCCCTCCCCTTCTGCCTTCTCAGACATCCTCATGAAGAAGCTATCTAATCTCTCTCTCTCTCCACTTCCTTGCCATTTACTCACTTCTCAGCCCACGACAAACTGGCTTCCACTGAAACCAGTCCTGCTGAATTCACCCTGTTCTCTCCATTTGCCAAAGCAAGTGAAGACTTCTCAGTCCATCTTATGAAGTCTTCCTGAAGCGCTGGACACCATTAATCTCACTCTTCCTGAAGATCTGCCTCTGGAGCTTCCTAGGTAACACTCAACTGAGTCCACTTTCTAGTCTCTCCCTTCTCAGCCTCTTTGGCTAGTTCTTCCTCCTCCAACATCTTCCCAAAAGTTGAATGTCCCATAGGTTCTTCCTCAACCCTAGATTCTTGGTGATAGATATATTCATCTTCATCAGAAGCCTGATTATCTTAATCTGCTATGTCTTATTTCCACATTCAATATTCCTCAAATTCTGTTTGTTTTATCCCTTCATTTTCTGTCCTGCCTCTCTGGGCACAAACTTCTTATACAAACTGCAGTAAAAATAAGATTTCTAAGAAGAAAGTCTGATCATAGCACACCCTTACTTGGTATGTATCATGGTTCCATATCAATTATAGCTGTGGATTCCTAAGCTTTTTATAAAGGCATATTTTCTGCACCTGGAGAAATTTATGTCCTCACAATGTCTGGGAGCTAGCAGGTGCTCAATAAACAACTGTTGAGTAAAAATGAAGTTAAACTTAAAAAAAGTACATGTTAAGCTGAGCGATTACTATCTTTTAAAAAAAGATTAATTAATTAATTATTTATTTATTTATTTATTCATTTATACAGTCAGAAGCGGGGGAGGGTGAGAGAATTCACCAGAGCCAGAGCGGGGAGCAGAACAGGCAGACTGATGGAAGTACAATGCTGAGGGGTGCAGCGGGCATGGTAGGAGAGGTCTGTAGCACCATGTGAGACCCTCACCAGTGGCCGGGGATCGAACCGGTGCTGCGGAGGCTGCGGGCAGCCTCACAGCCCAGCGCTTAGCTGCTGTGCCACCGGGGAGGCCCTGAGCAATTACTATTAAACCCGTAGTAGGAGCAACTAGGAACTGATCACCCCTGCATTTCCACCCCCCTAACATTCAAGCACCTTTGTGAATTCCCTGCTGCTTCAGGGCACATCTGAAGAGCCATATGAAAGTTCAAGCTTCCGAGTTTGGCTACAGACCCTTGATAAACTCATTTCTACTTACTCTCCAACATCATTTCCTATTGTCCTCCATCTTCACCCTCATTCTGGTCTTGCAAAATTGAATAACTTGCCATCCCTGGACTGCCAAGGGCTTCACACATAGTTATTTTTGCCTGGAATATGCTTGTCCTCCTTGACAGCTTAGAAAACTTCAACTTATTCCTCAAGACCAGCTCAAAGAGAAAGCCTTTTTTGATTCCATAAGCAGAATGTATCACTCCTTTTTGCCATAAACATAGCTCATCCATGCTTTTATTACAAACCTTATCACACTCTAAATCAATTTTTACCTCAGGTTTATCTTCTCTACTGGGCTATGAAGGCAGCAAGGGTTTCTGATTTATCTTTGTAACTCAGGGTCTACCAAAGTGCTTAGTACCCAGGAGGTACTCAATATATGTTTGCATAATAAATGAAATTCTGCTGGAACAAATCAATCTTTTATCTCACATCCTTTTTGTAATGAGGTGGAGAATAAATAATTTTGAATCCTTTGTATTATTTTGTAAGTCACAGAGCATACCATGTTAAAAAGTGGCCTGTTAATCTTATACTATGTATGTCTTAGTAGAAATGACTGGGGTTAAGCCTTGTGGATTCACCCAAATATTAGAGAAAATGTTAGTCTTTTTAATTGAAATTGAGATGTATGAAATCTAATGGGTCATTATAACTGTTCTTCTCTTGGACACAGTTGAAATAATGCCTTGAATTTTAGATTTTAGGAAATAAATAAGAAAGAAAAAATACATGGATATATTTGTTTCATATGGATGAGGGCACAAGATTCTGATCCTTAACAGATTCAGCTAAGGGTTGCCTCTTTAATGACATAAAATCAGAAATAAGAAACATCAGATGCAGACTAGTTGAGGAAAATTTGATAATAAAATTTAACTCCAGCTAAGTAAATGAGACTATTCCCAGGTAATTAAAAGCTATCCTTTAATTCCCTCCATTGGTCTCCAGAGTCAGTATTTCTATATCAATTGTTGCATCAGTTTTCTTGTCATTCTGAAATACCAATGTGTTTGTCTCTCAGCAATTGATTTTGTCTTCTACTTCTGGGGAAGTTTTCAATTTTGTAATAAAGAATCATATTCATTTTCGACTTGTCACTCAGTCACACCATGATAACAAGTACTATACCTACTGTCTCATTAACCAAAAAATATCTGGTATAATCCAAGATCTGCACATACCAACATAACGTACTCCATGTTTACAAAGACGACACTGTAGAATCTGAAACACCTTCTGAATCATGAAAAAGGGATGGGTTTTGTTTCAAGTGTACTTTATTATATTCTAACTGGGTGAAAAGTTATGATTCATATAGAGCATATATGGAGTGTGCATGCATGTGTGAAATATTTGTTTGTGACACCAAATCCACCAAACACAATCCATCATAGGAAGCTTACACTGAACTAGGGATTCTCAGAGCATGAGCTAAAGACCCATGAGGAAATTGGAGAAGCTTTAAGAAGTACCACAAAGTCAAAACTTGATTTTAGTAATACTAAGACATGATTAACCTTTTTCATTCTCATTCTCTCACAAGTTGTAATTTTTCAGAGGCTACATGACATGTACTGTGGAATAGCCTGTAGAAGGAGATATGAGATCCAGTTGTCTTCTCTGTAGCCAGACATTAAAGATTGTGACAAAATGTAAAACAACCTATTTTCTGTCTTGGAAAATACAGTTGTATTTCATAAAATGTTATTTATGCTAAAATGCAATGAAATAATTTGTAAGCCAATATGCTTCCTGAATCTGAATCTTTTATTTGTACTGGAAAATTCCCACATACTATCTCTTCAAGCATTTCCTACTTCTCCCCATTCTCTTCTCCATCTAGAATGCCAATACATGTTTGGCTATTTCATGCTCACAAGTTCAACAACTTTCTTAATTTCCATTCTTATAACTTTATGCTGCGCTTTAGGTACCTCCTACAGATCTTTCCAGTTTGCTAATTCTTTTTACAACTGATTCTAATCTTCTTGAGCCCTTCTGTTATAGCAAAAAATGGCTTATACTAAGTGAAATAAGCCAGAAGGAGAAAGATAAACAACAGATGACTTCACTTAAATGTGGAATATAGAAAATTAAAACCAACCCTTGAAAACTGACCATAGATCTTTTGCTTTCAAAGGGGGAAGGAGAGATGTGAAAAAGGGGGATGGGGTGAGGGGAAATCACAATGGATTGTGGTGGAGGATAATGGGTACTTCGGTGGTGGGAATGCTATTGTGTATATTCTGAAGGGGGGGAAATTCTATTTTGTCAAAACACTAGCAAGGATGTAAAATAATGGTGCTTCAATAGCAACCAATTCTTTTAAAATTTAATTATCATATTTTTTATTTTTAGTTTTACTTTGTTTTTGAACATATGCTAGATATTGTTTATGTGTCATTTTAGTGACAGCTTCTGATATTATTTCCTTAAACCGTTTAAAAATATAAAACTCAGGTATCCCTGGTGGCCTGGGGGTTGAGTCTTAATGCTATCACCTCGACGGCCTGAGTTTGATCCCCAGCCAGGGAGCTAACCCACATGTGGCACAGCAGACCTCTCCTGTCTCACCTGCTGCTCCCCTCAGAAGTGTATTTCAGTGGTTCTGCCTGTTTTGCTCCCCATTCCATCTCTGGTGGGTCCTCTCACCCACTGAGCCTCTGGCCTGCACTCCAGTTCTTCTACACACACAAAAAATAAAAATCTACAAAGTAGTAATAAAATAAAAAGGGGCTCCCCAGTGGCACAGCGTTGAGCGCTGGGTTGCGAAGCTGCCCGCAGCCTCTGCGGCGCCGGTTCGATCCCGGCTGCTCCCCGGCCACCAGAGGAGGGTCCCACATGGCGCGCAGACCTCTCCTGCCGCCCGCTGCTCCCTCAGCAGTGTACTTCGGTCCCTCTGCCTGCTCTGCTCCCCGCTCTGGCTCTGGTGAATTCTCTCACCCTCCCGCACTTCTGACTGTACCCAGTGCTTGTATAAATAAATAAATAAATAATAAATAAATAATCTTTAAAAAAAATAAATATAAAACTCATTTTATATACATTATTTGACTGCTCAGTTATCTGGAGATCCTAGAGATCTGTTACTATTATTTTCTCTGCATATATTAATACCAGAAATGGTTCTTCCTTCCTCACGTAATTTTGGATTGTGAGTTCACAATCAATCAAGTCTTTATTTTTTATGCATACAAGAGCTGGGGTACAGGCCAGAGGTGTGGAGGGTGAGAGAAATCACCAGAGACAAAGTGGGGAGCAGAACAGGCAGATTGACCAAAGTACACTGCTGAGGGGAGCAGCGGGTGAGTTAGGAGAGGTCTGTTGTGCCATGTGGGTAGCTCCGTGGCTGGGGTTGAACTCATGCTGCAGTGGCAGTGGACAGCTTCACAAGTTGCATCTTAACCCCTTGCACCACCAGGGAGGCAGGCCCTCAATCAAGTCTTATCCAGGGAAATCTTGTGTAGCTGTAACTGAAGACATCAGTCTTCAGAGACTTCAGAAGAGTCTTCAGAGAGTTTTTGCCTTTGCTTCTTTTCATTCAAGGTGCCTGAGGTAGGATATATTAGAACCCAAATTCATCTTGTTAGGGGGAAAGGATGTCCTAAGCTAATTCCCATACAGGGTTTGTGGACTCCACCTACAGCCCAGACCAGAGTCTTCAGGACATTGGGAAAGACAAATCTCATCACCACCAAAGGGAAGGTTGCTGGAACCTGTGGGTGGACTTAAGTAGCCAGATTTGCTATAAAACCAGACACATGGGCCTTGGGGGGCTCCTTTTGGCTCTCGGCCAGCTCTAAGCTCTTGGCCAGCTCTCAGAGTGCCATTGGGTTTCCAGGTCGGGGGATCGGGTAGGATGCATTTAAGACTTTATTTTCCTATTTTCTCCCTGAGTTGTACATTTCCTCATTTCCTTTCCTTTGTAAATAAACCTTTTATTAACCTTTTTGTGTGTGCATGCAGTGGAGTATTGATAAGTCCCTTTAAGCGCACGGGTGGGGACTCACAGCCAGGCAACCTGTTTTATATCAGGGCTGCCCTATAACAATCTGAGGGTAGGCTTGTGATTATAAATTCTCAGGCTATATCTTTTTTTCTTGTTGTATTACCAGGCAAAGTCAGAATTTACCTTATTATCTCTTTTTGCTGTTTTTTTTTTTTAATTTTTCATGGCAGATGTAGATCTTGAGGATTCCAGTTCCATATGAAGGCCTTAGATCCACCTTGGTTCTCGACCTTGCTGGGCCTGAGGTCTTGATTTCATGTTGACTATTAGATTGTTAGCATCTTAGTTACCTGGACTTCTGTGGCTTCAATGCCTGCTTTCTACCCTGGTTTTCAGCTTTTTCTTCATTCTGGGCTCCTGGGGGATTTGTCCCTAGATCTCAGATGAGATATTTGTTATTATTATTTAATACTTTAGGTATCTCTAAGGAGGAAGTTTTCAGATTATCTAGTTTGCCATGTTGCCCAGAGATTTAAATTGGCACATTTCTGAAAAGTATAATTCCTATACCACTTGACATAGCAATTCTACTTCAATTTATTCTTTAGATGGAAATTTTATATTTATAAAAGTTTAAAATAGATATAACTTTGAATCCAACAACTTTATTTTTGAGGAATTTTTCCTATCCATATACTCACACTTACATAAAAAGCCATATGAGGGCCTCCCCGGTGGCGCAGCGGTTGAGTGCTGGGTTGCAAAGCTGCCCGCGGCCTCTTCGGCACTGGTTCGATCCCCGGCTGCTCCCCGGCCACCGGAAGAGGGTCCCACATGGCGCGCAGACCTCTCCTGCCGCCTGCTGCTCCCCTCAGCAGTGTACTTCTGTCCTTCTGCCTGCTCTGCTCCCCGCTCTAGCTCTGGTGAATTCTCTCACACTCCCGTGCTTCTGACTGTACCCAGTGCATGTATAAACAAACAAATAAACAATAAAAAAATAAATAAATAAAATACATGCCTCTTTAAAAAAAAAAGCCATATGAATAGTATTATTTGTTCAGGTGTAGTGAAAGACTGAAGATTACAAACAACTTAAATGCCCATCATTAGGAAACTAGTTGAATCAAGTACCTCCCACAGTTTTCCACAATAGTTAAAAAGAATTTGAAAGAACCATACTATCTGACAAAGAATGATGTTTATTATGCAAAATGCATGATTTCTTTATGTGAAAAATACAGGATATGTTTATATATACTTATATATTCATTAAAAGCTTTTGAAAGATAAATAATTTACTGTTAACAGTAGTTTCCTCTAGGGGTTGGAAATGAACCAAAGCATGTTGCCTCTAAATGGCAAATATGCTAATTTTTTATCCACTTATTATTATCAGTTCCTAACATCTTTATTATTGTTAGCAGCATTACAGGGGGGTATTTGAAAACAAAATCCTTTATTCCAAACTGTTCTGCAACTTTTATCATCTACTACCTCTCTGTTATTTGTTACCTGTCCCTTACCTGTCAATTACTATTTCAAGTAACATTTCTGTTCCTTTGCTAACATTGCTGGGACATTCATTACCTAAATATAACACTCTAGATATAATGGTAGAGACATAAATAGGTAGATTTCTTACTCCCATTTTCACTGAGAAGGAATAGTTTACAGTGTACATAGACTTTGGTTTTAAATGCCACATCACTGCAGAGGGAAAGGAGGGCTCACCAAGAATTAAGTGAGAAGCCAGGCCTATTGTAACAGGGTGGTCCCCAGGAAAGGGGGAGGTTCCAGGTTCCCTGCCCCACCCAAGGGAGGGTGGAGTTGAGCAGGGAGAGAAGAAGCTGCAGAGGAGACTGAGGAAGGATGGAAGCAGGATGGAGCCAGAAGGAGACTTGGAGGAGGTGCATGGAGCCTAGAGACACGTGAAGAAACTGCACTTATCTTTTGGTTGTGGACTGGGTGACACAGATGTGGGTGAGACCCGTGGGGAGGTGACAATGGCAGCTTTTATCTTGATGTTGATTTTGCTCTTTTCCTTCTGGGCTTGTCTGGTTGTTTCTGACCCTTTTCTGTGGGTCCCCACTGGAAGATACTTTAGACTTGTGGCAGGTTTTGGGGCCTTACTCTGAGCCAATCCCATTTGGATGGAGTTTTACCCACGAGGGGATGAGTAACTTTGGGTTCTTGATTTAGAAATTAGATTCTTTGCCTTTCCTGTATTGTTTCCAAATTGTATTAAAGTTCCTTCCCATTAAAGTCTTATGTTTTGTGTTAATGTGGCGGATGGCAGGACCCTATATAAAATAGGCAGGTTTTGGGGGATCTGAGGTGCTCCTCTCCCTGCCCTGTAACACTATTACTTTGGCTGTGTCACAGCTTGATCAGCAGGAGATACTGATTTCAACATCTGAGCCTGGATGCAGCTTCAGGCTGGAGCTTGAATTTTCAATGAGCTGCTTAATTTATAAGGACTAGTAGCTAAGTTGGGCATTTATGCAGCTGGGAACATCTCCTAGCATGAATCTGAAGGTTTTCCTTTGAACATCTTTCTCTCATATGATGAACTCCTGGTGATGACAATGCACATCCTTCAGAGTTACTTAATTTCCCATTAGATTTGGATGCACAAATATGACAGAGTCCATGTAATTTTATCTAGTCTTTCACATATAAAAATGGTTCTTCCTTTTACATTCTCCTTGAAATAGAGCTGATGTTAGATGTATGATGAAAGCTGGCCCAGATATTCTACATTTGGACTATAATTTTTACTATTTTGTAATCCAATGTTATGAGTTATATGTTTTGGTTATTTTTGTGTGTGTGTGTGAAAATTGGTTATTCTGGTTATGGGGGTTTTATTTGTTCATTTTCACTGCTTTTATTCTGTGGGTTTGTTTTGGCTCGTTTTATTTTGAGAAAGAAGGGATGAAAAGATCAGAAAAGAGGTTTCCTTTTAGGAAGATGACTATTTCCTTTTGAGTGTTTTTCATATACCATGATACCCTTTCATATTGAGTTTAAAAATATGCAAAAAACATTATCTCTGGAAGCATGCAAGCACATCAGTGATAAAACCCTATCTGCCTATTAGCAGTATAAAACTTCAGAAGACCTGTATCTTCAATTGAGTTTTCCCCAGCAGAGCTTTAGGCCAGGATTTGGGTGCAGGACAGGGTGATTATAGGAGTAGGAGTGAAGGAACAATGAAAGTGAGACAAGAAGAGAAAAGCCAAGAAAAGGTGTGTCGTCAAGGTCACTCCTTTAGGCAAAAAGACTCAACTTCACTGGGACTGCCAAGAATTGTCTCAAGGCCATGTATAAATCTCTGTCCCCTTTGGTTGCTGTTTCTCCAGGTTATTTTGCATATATCTTATTTATTTATTTGTTTGTTTTATCTGATTGTTTGTTTAAATTAATAGTTCTGATATGATTGCCCCTCATGCCCCATAATCCAATAAGGTTATGACTGACAAATAAAATTATAACATATTTGAAGTGTCCCACATGATGATTTTATAAAGGTACATATACATGGTGAGAGGATCCCCAGCACCAAGTCAATTAAACACATCACCTCACATACTCTTTCTTTTTTTATTGGTGAGAATGCTTAAGTTCTACTCCCTTGGCAAATCTTAATTTTATAATCGGGATATTCAACTATAGTTACCATATGTTATACATTACACCATTAGCCTTCTTCATCCTATAACTGAAAGTTTATACCTTTAATCAGTCTCTATTTTATCCCACCTCCCAGCCTCCAGTGACCACCATTCCAGTCTTCCTATGAGTTTTAACTTTTTTTTTAACTCCAAATATAAGTGATACCATGCAGTACTTTGTCTTTCTTTCCCCCAAATATCTTTCATATAGTTTATTCAATGCCACAAAGCTTTTGTTCTTTGTATTTCCCAGGCTCTATTAAAACGCAAATATTTTAGAAATAAACATCTATGGGGGCCATGTTCAGTCATTGAATTCTATGTTTATCACATTACTTTCCAAGGTAAAAAGCTTAAAAACAACTTAAAAGCAAGATATTTAATAAGAAGGTAGTAATAATGTATGAAAAATAGGTATGGGGATAGATGGGTCAGGGAGAAGAACTCTATCATTAAAAATGTATCAATATCTGTATATTCAAAAAGATGTTCCACTGCAAAATTGAGAAAGTAATTAAAAATAAGTGTTCAACTATTTAATTTCCCTAAATATCGTGAAAGATACAGTGCAACTGGAATTTTTATTAGAGATAAAAATGTGTTTAGAAAATCACTCTAGGACTTCAATTCTATAGTCAATGTGCTCTAAATAGAGATAAAGCTTTTTCTTATGCCAAACATATAGAATTTCTGGTAAAATATTATATAAAAAACCCCAAAAACCTTAACAATAATAACATCAAGATTAAAGAAGAATTTCCCAATGACAGAAATCCATTGGGAATATAAAGCCAGCAACAGAAGAATACTCTGGTGAGTTAGTTAAACCTAGGAATAAGTCCGAGAGGCTGGGAGCTGGGATTCTACCACTTACAGAAATCAGCAAATATGGTTCTGGGTGAGAAGGAGGAGAGAAGCTGGAACTGAGACTTCCACATAAAGCCAAGCCCTTGAAGAGCTGCTCAATCTGTAGCAACCAAACTAGAAACTCCACCCACTAGCTTAGCAAAACCATAGGCAGTTTTTATCTTTTCAAAATACTAAGAGAGAAAATCCTCTCTTCTGAGACAGCAAGCTATTTAGATACCCTTGCTGAAAGAACACCTACGGGTATATTTTAGGGGAATAAAGAAAATTGAACCAGAAGGAAAGATGGGAATGCAAAAGGAGAATGAAGAGGTAAGAAGTTTGTAAAATGTTAGCATACCACCACCAATAATAACAACAATGCCTCATTTTATGGCTATTAAACAGAAGAAAGAACTTTAGAACTGGACATGTGAGATTCATGTCTGAAATCC